>NC_073354.2:16359642-16661547 GCF_027580225.2 Misgurnus anguillicaudatus
GTCACAGCATCATATTATTGTAGGCTATAGCTTTCAAGCCAGTATTCACAATTAATATTTCGATATTTTGCCCTTATGAAATTGTCTTTTTATTTTTTTTAGTGCCAAGCATTGAAGGTCATCCTATACAAGCTAGTTGACTTTGAAAATATTTTATTGTATTTTTTTTCGGTGGCTTAATACAAGGAGGACATCACCATACATCTCCATACAGTTAAATCACAAATGCTAAATTTATGTTGCATTAGTTTTAACCACAAAGTGGCTGTTTTTTTACTAGTTTAAAAACATGCACCATTAGTCATGTTTCAACTGAGCATGCAGAGCAATGATCTAATGCAGACATTCTTACATTGTATGATCTCATCATGCCTTACGTATCATGAGGTCATGCCATAATTCAATTATGGGGTAGATGTAGCATTAAGTCTCATCTGTGCTGTTAAGTCATCAGTCTACTTTTTTGAATATTGTACAATGGCTGAACATTGGAAAGGTCATGTTAAACCTGCAGCTGACAGGGAGTTTTGAATAAACCATAAGAGCAATGATTTATACAGTGGATTAAAGGGGTCATGAAGCCTAATTACAATGCTCAGTGGAATATGTTTCCTCCACGTTTAATTTCATGTGCAGTATGTCATAACAATAATGTGATTTTCCAAGCTTTTTGGAGACCTTGATCAATGCCTTACTTCTGTCTCAAGGTTTTCAAATGGCTTTTACAATTTCTCAGTTTTTATTCTCAAAAGATAAGATTTACAGATTCTAAAACCTACTTAAGCATTTATTATTAAAATGTGTCTCTCCTTTCAAGTTTTTTTAGGAGCATTAATAATAAAAATTCTTGTACTTTTTTACGAGTGCCTCAATTGGGCAAAACTGTAATGAAATATCATAATGTGATGCTGTCTGTGAAATCTATGATCTAATTATGAGATCAGGGATAATGGTTTGATTTGGTTGATTTTTACATTGATTTCAATCTTTGACATCGCCTTATTTGGTTAAAGATTGGGTTTTCACAGACTGGGTTACCTTTATTCCATCATATCATTGAGTTGCAGTCTTTGAACTTCTAATAAAGTCTTTAGTGTGATTGCCTGTATTCTGCTGCGGCACCTCTGGTCTGGGGTATTGTCATCCATTTTTCTCAAGGGAGCCTCATTCTGGAGGGGACCTGGTGACGCACCCTTCACATATCTGATGAGAGATGCACCCTCCCTTAGTCTTCCTCTGAAATTTCTCTTTTCTCACTCGCACACTCTCTAGCTCTCAGCAGTCACACAGTCAGCGTGACTACAAGTTTCATCACTACAGGGATCACTTTGCTCGCCACGGTTGCCACTGTGTTTTGGCAAGCGTGTTTGAACAAGAATTTAAAGAGATGCGTTTGTTGTAAGAAATTCCTGTGAGATGAAGAAGTTTGTGACAATTGTTTTGCGTGGCCTGGTCAGCCTGTCTGTAAAATCTGGAGATAAAACCTGGAGTAAGGAGCATGCCCGGCAGCTGAAGAGAGAGGCCAGAAGACAACAGACTGCATCTAAATGGGGAAAGGTGATTCAAATAGATGTCCTTCTTTAAGATGGTAGGGACAATGGATGTGCGTCTTAACCTGTGCCACTAATAATAATTTGTAATTTTGGTATTTGTATAAAGTTAGCTAGAATTGGTTCAGGTATGTTGTTTGTTTCCCAACTTGCTTTAAGTGTGGGAAATACATGACATCATATTCTCAGAAATGGCAACTTATAGGTTACTTGCTGCTGAATGCACTGTTTAGTACAGCTCTTTAATAAGACTGTATTCATAGAATTGTAGTTGAGTCATAGTGCCAAGAAGTAACAAATCTTTTGCATGGTTTTATCCATTTTGTGCCAAGAAAGTCATTGGTTTTGGTTCTTAGGCACTGTCTAGCAGGCTTTGCCATATTGTCCGTAATAAAATTGATTCAGTATTATGGTAATGATTTTGATCAGGTTGAATATATTAAGATGGCGTTAAGAGAGAGGAGTTACAGAACCTGCAAACATTTAGGGATCTGAATGTTTCATCTCTTCTGGCAAAAGCAGTTGCCATCATCGGATCTATTGTTCAGATTAATCTAATAAGAGTTGACTGTCTTGGACATCTGAATTATGTATGATCTCTTCCTCTGCTGAAAAAAGAATACAGGGTTCAGAGGTATACATTTAGTAAGTTTTACAGAGAACCTGATGATAAGAAACTCTAATCGTGGCATGAAACTTTTTTAGAGGACCGTTTTTGGATGTGATTTGACGTTTTTGATTTGCTGCACAATATTAACTTTATACTTAAACTTTATAAAAACTACTTTATAACCTTTCAATTAATTTCCAAACTGCTGTAGCCAAGTTTCCCAATTGTTATATTTAATGTTTAATGATTAAAAGTTTAAACGCATATTAATGTCCCATCTTGTTTACCTCTTATGAGTTTGCATACCATCTGTCATAAAACGTTCATGGTAATGGTGAACACAGTGCTCACAAAATGTATAGATCGAATGCACTATAGAGCTAAATGATATTTATTTTATTTTAAAAACACATTCAACAACAGTTTTGAAACTTTTTGAAAAGTTGTTAGACCCTCCATCCAGTGTGTCCATTAACATAGCCACACTGAGCTTCAAATATCCAGTATAACAGTAAAACCCAGCACTGTCATTACATAAGCACTGCACTGTGTTGGGGATTTTATTGTTAACTCAAATCTCTTGTTTTTCCTTGCATAATAAGTAAGGAATATTTGACAATGGCCCGTTGAATTATTCGAAAATGATGCACACCCGCAGTGTAACCCCCTTACCACAGACATTGCTCTGGTAGATATTTTAAGACATTTCACAGGTCAGGTGTGCATTTATTGAAAAATGACGCATACCTGTGGAACATTACTCAACCAATCAAGATAAAGCATTCAACAGCCATGTGGTATAAGTCAAATATAAGTCATTGTGAACGTATCTAGAGGTGTACTTCAGCATAAGTGGTGGGCAGTGGTTGGTGCTTAGATAAACTTCCGTTCCTTTTAATATGGTGAGTGTGTGTACTGCGATTGCAGAATGAGACAAAAGTGCACTATATGGCACTATGTTGGTATTTGTAATTTTGTTTAACTTTAATTCCCCATGTAATCACCTACAATTTCTATTTTTAAATGGAATATTTCAGTGTTCATTATAAACATTTTATCCACATTTTTTTTATTCATATGCACACATAAACTTTATTTAAAATCTCAAAATATACTACTGCCCTCTTGTTGCGATCATTCTCTGATGACGTCAGCTAGATGGTTCGAGCTGGAGCATCCGTTAACGCTGCCCCCTCCAACTGTCAGTCTGAATGAAATGTCTACTTTTCTAGATCAAATTAATTCACAGTGGAACTTCAAGACACTCATGTGATATTCCGTTTGACTCGGAAATTCATCACAAATATGGAAGTAAAGGCGATCGAGACTTCCTGTTTATGTGGACTTTAAAATGTAATCTTATGGGATTTTCCCAGCTTTTATTAGGAGGAGAGCTTTTTGAGCAACTTTTTTAGAAGTACCGCTTTTCACTCACTTTAGTTCTTTTCTCAGTTTTAGTTTGCACCTGTCTTTGTATGTAACATACATTCTTTGTCTACGACCTACATATTTCTGTTCTTGTGTTGCACAACACACAATTCATTGTTGCATGAAAGCACAAAGAGGCCTTTTTAAGAAATCCCCCTGTTTGGCCTTAATATTAAAGGCCTAGTATTGCACAACACAAAGTCCACTGAATCTGTCCTGATCCAATTGTCACCTTCAACTCCATGCACAAAAAGATGTGACTGTGGTGTTTCTGGATTTGACAGGTTTTCTACAGCAGAGAGTTGTTTCTTTGCCCACACACCTGTTTGTTTTTCTGCTCTTAATGCAAGAAAAGAAACTGCAAGTCTCTTCTGCCTGAATACCCAGGAATCAGTGGATTTGGTTTGGCGCGAGTTGGAATTGTACCTCCCAAATGCACTTAGACGAAGTCAAAGTATTCATTAGTGTGCTAATGCTAGAAGAGGAGGGTTTTCAACCAACCCACCTGTCAATCATGGAAGCTAAACTAGTGCCCGCCCACATGTGGCCTACTTTAAGGTACCCCATGTGTACTCCTGTTGTTTTCTGCTGGTGTGTTTGGTATGTTTCGGATAATACTGTAAGCTTTATTATTGTACTGTAGTTGTGATTTTTTTTTTGCATATTTTAAATTCTGCTTTTAAAGAAATATGACAATCTTCAGGTCAAAGGATGTTTATCTTCCACATGCAGGCGCCCATCTTATGACTTTTTACTAAACAAAAGGTGAAGCGTCTGGTGGTGTACTTGTCATCTGGAGTTATGTCTGATAAAGATGTGCTTGTGACTTTATAACAGCAGTGCAATTTCTTTCAATTGATACTCGATACTTGCAATGGATATAAGTTTACCCATGCTTTTTTAAACTTGATGCCATTATGTCTTGAGAAATAGTGTCATTCCATGTTGTGATATAATGCAGAGCTATGTTGTATGGTTTTTATATGGTTTATCTATGACTATGTAGTGTAATGCTTAGTGATGCAGCCCCATTTTTTGTATTTATATATTTCTTTTCGTTCATACACTTTTTAATGTCAAGGGTGGTATAAGGAAAATGTTTGGAGTAGGTGTGTGTGAGTGTCTACATCTGTAAAATAGACAACCGTGACAACCGTACTTCATTTGAAGTGACATTTATGTTGTTGTATTGCAAACAGCCGATGATCACACCACATCTGCTTTCAACTAAGACTTTTTGGGACCTAAAGATATCATCTCTTTATTTATTCAGCTTTTCTCCCCAGCCTTCTCCATCTCTTTTGTAGCAAACCATCCGTGTCTCCTCTGTCACGCTGCACTTAGAGCAGCACTAACCAGCCCACCCCACATGTCAGTCAAGCTGACGGGTATAGGCTCCTCCTCCTCCCTTTAAGCACACCATCTATCTGGTGATCTTTAGCAGAAGGGGCTGGAACGCTCCAAATAATGCAACAGAGCCTGGGCTTTATGCTCTTTTTTTAGTGTTTTTGTATGTGCTTGCTTGTTATTTCTTAGATAGAAGGTAAAACTCTAGAGGGCTGTAAGTAAAAACACTGCATCAGGTTGTGTGGTAAGAATAGTTTGCTTGTGAAATAAATAACATCAGCCACTGATTTATTTTGTGTTTATACAATGACGCTGCCACCTAGTGGTTTTGTGGATTAAGGGGATTTGTTTACTTTGGTCTAGAATAGATTAAGACTTATTAGGCTTGTGTTTTTTCTGACTACAACACAGAGAGTTTAAAATTGAACAGAAATGTGTTACTTCTGCACTTGGGATGCTTATTTTCCTCTCCAGAGTCATGTAATGGTCTATTAATAGTTTTAAAATGGCTATTGTCATTGAAATAATGTTCGTGATCTTCTTAAAGTGCGAGACACTGAAAATGCAGCAGGGCAAAGCACAACGTCCGAAGATGCCCGTTTGATGCATATACTGTAACTGTACCAGTAATTAAAAAATATAGCAGATCATGTCTTGTGTAAAAGCTTCACTTCTATTACTCTTTGGGCTTAATTAATAAACATATCTCCCTCTCTATTTCTTGCAGATGATTTTAACAGTGTATTTGAGTGATGGGGAGCAAACCCTGACAGAGGTGCCCATCACTCCAGAGACGACGTGCCGCGATGTGGTGGAGTTCTGTAAGGAACCGGGGGAAAGTGGCTGTCATCTGGCAGAGGTCTGGCGTGGAAATGGTGAGTATCGTTTTCTGTATCTTGAGGAATCTAGCATCATTGGACTCACTTTTTCCTTTTTTAGACATAACTGCTTATTTACCAACCTCTAGCATATGTCTCTTGAACTTAAACATTTAAAGGATATTGATCTAAATATATCTAACATATTCATCCTTTGTGTTGGAGTAAGCATTAAGCTTTGGCTTTAGCTTTCTTGGAAGGTTACACTGGCTCACATTAATTTACACACATCTGTCACTCGTTTACTTTGTTGAAAGTCTCTGAGCTTGTGTACTTTTTTGATATTCTACAGTTTCATCCCTTCTTCTATTATTCTGTCTGTTTGGGTGGCTGCCCAGTACTCCAGATGTCCGTCCACCTGTCCAGAATGTTTTATCTATTTCCCCCCAGCCCACCCAGCCCCACTACATTTCTCTGGCTATAGGCCACGTTTGATTCAATTTCACCTCTTTGTTGTCATGATCCCAGTATGTCTGTTCCTCAGTTTTACTCTCAGGTGTAGCTTTGGGTGCAATAAAACATTCCTTGGCATATGAACTTGCCAGCTTTTTAATGTGACCACTATATTCTTATGTTGACTCTTTGTGATATTTCTGAAATTATAGTGGTTTGTTATTTTAATGAAATGTCTCCTATTTTCTCATCTCTAGAACGGGCTATCCCCTTTGAGCACATGATGTATGAGCACCTGCAGAAATGGGGTCCTAGAAAGCAAGAGGTGAAGTTTTACCTGCGCCATGAAGACTCTCCCACTGAAAGCAGTGATCAGGGTGAGAATGCTCCCGTGTGACTTTTGACAGGCCACTGCCATCGCTCTTTTTTTCATTGACTTGACATTGATCGCACTGTTATTCCATCACATGAGAAAAAGTCAGCAGACCAAATGAAAGTACATTTTTGATAATTTTGGAGCTTTGGGGTGCCGACTTTACAAATATTTTTCTCATTAAAGGGACGTTCTACTTTTTTGAAAATATGCTAATTTTCCAGCTCCCTAGAGTTAAACATTTGATTCTTACCATTTTGAAATCCATTCAGTCGATCTCCAGGTCTGGCGCTAGCACTTTAGCATAGCTTAGCACAATTCATTGTATCTGATTAGACCATTAGCATTGAGCAAAAAATAACCAAAGAGTTTCAATATTTTTCCTATTTAAAACTTGACTCTTCTGTAGTTACATTGTGTACTAAGGCCAACAGAAAATTAAAAGTTGCGATTTTCTAGGCAGATATGGACTATACTCTCATTCTGGCATAATAATCAAGGACTTTGCTGATGTAACATGGCTGCAGCAGGCGTAGTGATATTACGCACTGCCCGAAAATAGTCCCTTTGGTTACTTTAAATTGCAGGGGACTATTTTCCAGCAGTGCATAATATCACTACGCCTGCTGCAGGGTTCCTTACAAACAAAAACACACTTCTTTGGTGACATTGATTTCGTGTAAGCTCTTGGTTGGTCCGTGCGTGTGCTATTCTGATTAAAGTGCCCATATAAGGACTTCCACTGTACTTCATGCACAGAAATTTCCCATAAAAGAAATTAAGCAAGATTGTTACGTATGAATCATTCATGTTCGGAAAAAACTTTCCGAAACTTGTACGAACCCTGGCAAAGTGCATTTGTCACAGAAATACTACTGCTTTTTTGACACTTTGCCTATTTGTTTAGCATGAGGAATCCAACTCTTAAACAGTGTAAATAAGTCAGAATGCATGAAATAGCTTTAAATCCCCCCTTTAATATTTAATAATTACTGATACTAACAGTCATTCGTAATACAAACAGTAATTTGAGACATTTTAGGGATTTTTTTTTTTACCTAAATCTCACCCAAATAGTTTCACCCAAATTCTCAAAACTCTCAAAATACAGGTTTATCTCTTTAACTTGTCTTGTAATTTGTCAACGTAAGAAGGGAATATTCTGCAAGACACAATGGGTGGGCCAGGAACAACACTCAGTTGCATTTGTGGCTCATTGAGACAAAAGCTTATTTAAGAGTATTTTAATTTTTTCATGGTTACTTCTGGTTAGGACACATTGTACTTGTAATATTGCCTCATGCATGTGTTTTGTGTTAGCATTGCTAAAGATCTTTATCATCTTATTTGTTTGATTTCCACCTTTTATCTATTATTGTTTCACTGGCATTGGAGTAGGAGTAGCCTTGAGTGTCCCCTGGATTATTCTTTAAACACACACCCCTGTGTGTATACATTAATACTACGTTCCTAGTATCACTTGGCTATAACAAACAGGCTTTTAAATCGTTCCTTTACTGCCTTGTGATACTCCAGTCATCTCCAGCCAGCCAGTCATGTGTGCCTGTTAAACTATCACAATGTGTATAAAGGTGTATTCATTCATGCGTATATTCCTCAATCTGATGAAATGTCTGTTCTCAATCTGTGTTTTATTATTTCTGTGCTTCTAGGCAGCCAACAGTCTCAGGAGCAGCCCAGCAGGAGAGGAGGAAGCAGCTCAGACACGCACAATGAAAACGGGGTCAGTTAATATCACATCCTCATCCAAATCTGTGACTTCTTTTCTAATCTCAGCATTGTAGTTATTCCAAAATGCGTCCCGGGAGGTTAAATTCCACACACAAGTGATATGTCGATCATTATTATGATCCCTCATTGCTTAACTGAAACCAAAGCACCAGCTTCAAAGATCTCCTTGTACAGTAACTGATGGTC
Organism: Misgurnus anguillicaudatus; assembly: GCF_027580225.2. Lineage (NCBI taxonomy): Eukaryota > Metazoa > Chordata > Actinopteri > Cypriniformes > Cobitidae > Misgurnus > Misgurnus anguillicaudatus. The sequence continues at coordinate 16,368,160 of NC_073354.2, forward strand.
TAAGTGACACTCTTTAGCACCAGATCTTTTAAAAACGTCAAGCATCATTCTTTTTCTTCTCAACGCAAGCCAACACAGTGAGACCCGTCACGTCCCTTGACTATGCTTTGTGTGCCACATTGAGGATTTCACTCTGCACTTTCTTTCATTTTAATAACTGTCACACACTGAATTCTTTTTTTAATTTCCTTCAAGCATCTGTCCCAGATATCAGCAGGGAAAGCCAGGCCTCAGGAAGCAGAGCTAATTCCACCTTTAGGGAGAAAAGTGACTGTAGACCACCAGTGTACAGAATGAGGAGTTTTTTATTAGACTCAATCGTTAATGGGATTTGTGTCTTTTCATCCAGCTGTCATGTGTTGGTCTTTAGGGACTGAGTGATGACACGGGTAGTTGCGTGTATTCGCTGATGATTAGTAAGGATGTTTCTTTTCAGAGAGGATGTCTCCTCACTCCGATGAGTTTTTCTTTCCGTCAGGGACTTGCACAACACACCTGTCTGCTTGTATTGTTAGGGAACCATATGGCTTTTATTTTAAGTTTCTATCTTTTTGTGTGTATAAGGATGAAGGTTAACTTCTTATAACCTCTTGTTCTCTGTATAATTGACAATCGTGAATTTATTTATAAAGCGAGGTCCTGGTATTGGTAGTACATAAACCATTCTTCATTTTACGCAAAATCTGATATCCGCCGTGTTATTCTGTCATCTTTTCTCCCTTTTTTCCAAAACGTGACAAACTCCTCCTCCTCTGCAGAATGCAATAAATTCGCTTAACCAATCCCGTGCACCATTCCACACATTGTAAACACTAATGGCGGCGCTTTGAATACACACAGAATCCTAGTTATCTTCATCTACTTTGTACTTTGTGATCAACAAACAAACAAATACAAAATAGTAATTTTGATGGCATTGATAAACCTGTGGCGGGGAAGAAACGTAAGTCATAAAATTTGAATAATCTACGTAAGAGGCACTCGGGCGAAGGAAAAATGCCGGCTGTTGCTTGTTCTCCCGACACCATCAAGCTTCTGTTATGCTAACACATTGACCCCAGGGGATCTTATGAAAAACTTTCCATTATTTTACTCGACGTCAACGAAAATCGAGCAGGACCAAAACATTTTACAGCTGATCGCTGTCAAAAAAGTTCAGTGACGACGTCAAAGGGATGACAGCAGCAATGACAGTGTTCTTAACATGACAAAGTAAGTGTTTTGATTAATGCCATTAATGTTTATTTAATCTGTGTATACCACTGGTCAACTAAATGAATATATCATGGCAAAGATTAATGCACATTTATATATTGATTCAATAGATTTATAGCATTTTGAAAAAAAACTTGTTTTATAATAAATCTTTGAAAATCAAATTATGGATTTAAATTTTTAATGTTATTATAACCTAATACATTTTTAATGTTATTTTAACCTAAATATGTTATGTGAAAGTTTGTAACAGAAAATAGTGGTTTTCATCTTGTCACTTTCTTGGTATTTAAAACACATTTTTACCCAAATTAGTCAAAATTGATTTATTGCGTTTTGGAACCAAACTCTTCAAACGCTTTATATTGAATGTTAAAATGACTTAATAAAATGCCTGATTACATCCTTGACCAAAGTTTTTTGGTCCTTAGTTTAGACCAATATGCTGCACCCCACCAGGGCTTCTGCTGTTTCACTTTACACGATCTTTCATTATGATGGACAGCTAACCTCAAATAACTGTCCTCAAATATGACAATATCCTGTTTTCACTGTAGAACAGACATTTGGCTTGCCTTTGAGTACTGCCAAGACAAAACTCCTGGCCTGATTCACATCAACTGCTTAATTTGTTTGGGTTGTTTAATCTGATTTATCCCTCAGGCCCAATCTTAGTGTGTCTAAAGCAGCCCATCCCTGTACTTAAATGAATAACTTTCCCTACCCAGATCTCCAGGCAAGTCATCACTGGTACACAAACACTGCTCTAAACTGTAAATATGTGCATATCTGTAAATTCTTCATAGGCTTACCCTACAGCTCAAAAGCTGCATTCTGTTGTATTTGACCTCTAGCATTTTAATTATTTTCAAGATTATGCTCATTGTATGATATAACTGCTTTTAAGAGGATTAATGATCTTTTAATTCTCGCAGCTTCCCACCCAGTTTGTTTTCTCCGCTTTGAACACTATCTGAAGATGTTTTTCTCTATTATACACACGCATGCCCGCCCTTCACAGAGGATAATCCCTAAAAATGTGGCCAGCTTGTAAAAGGAATGTAAAATAAGGGCCAATCCCATTTCTCTGTCTTACCCCTTCCCCTTCCCCTACCACTTCGTCTTACCCCTAGCCCTTGTCCCTCAAAACCAAGTGTTAAGCGCTAGGGGTGAAAACATACCCCTATGAAATGAGACACCGCTTAATATTTACGGTTACGTCATCAGTGAATCAGCCGCCGAGTTTCTTCTGGCGTCCCTGTGTGATACAGGACGGTATACGTAAAGCACGTACCGATGTCTCCAAAGCAAGTAGTGTTATGCACTGATATCAAACGAAATTCGCTGCTAACGTTAATGGAATTTAGTTAAAACTGTAAACAAACATGCAGTCCATTCGTGGCTAGTTAGAGAAATACGGGAATGTTGTGCAAATCAGCAAATACGGGAATGTTGTGCAAATCAGCAACGTAACGTTAGCGTAGCAAACTAGCGAAATTTTAAAACATTTAAATTAAGAACATAATTCAAATATATATTAACAGGACTGTGTAGAGCACAAAACAAGACGTTAATAATTTTTATATTAATTATTAAGCCGAAAATACTTACATTTATGGGACTCTCTGGACGCTCTGAACGCCATTTTTGCCGGTTGCGCAGTGTATTCTGGGTACCCCTTGGTTTCAAGTAAGCTCGCGGAAATTCTTGGTTTTAAGGGGTATCTACCACTTGCCCTTAGCCCTACCCCTTGATCAAAACGAGAATTGGGATAGCCCTTACTCTCACGTGAACGTGCAAAACTAAGGGGTAGGGGTAAGGGGAAGGGGTAAGACAGAGAAATGGGATTGGCCCATCATTTCACCCATTATTAAATAGTGGGTGGCCCTCCTCTCGTCTCAATCTTCCCGAGTTCTCTTTCCTTCCTCCCAACTTTTATGTAATTTCTTCATGTGCGGGGTCAGAGGATCAGTCTGGCCTGTCTGCGTCAGACCATGTCACTGCATCTTGGGGGCTTCGGTTAAGTCACCTCCTTTTTACTTTTTCAATTTCCATCACTCAATTTCTGCACCCATACAGATGTGTCAGGAGTAGAGTAGTACCTCTTGGGGGAGAAAAAAGGGAGTTGAGGTAAGATGCAGAGCAATTTGTTTTTTAAATAATGCATTTCTTAACGTTCACTGCCTCTTAATTGCTACTGTTCAGTCGGCGTGTGGTCCATTATACTTGGAAAGGGTGGTAAGAGCTGTCAGTCTTTCTATTGTGCAAGTTGATACAGGAATAGAGCGCTCCAGTGCTGGAGTTTTTGATAATACATAAATTTCATGCCTGACCATCATGCACACAATGTTATGAGCTCCAGAACACTGATCTGTGTGGGCAGATCAAATTTCATAAAGTTGAGGCTCTTCCACTGTGTGTGGGCAGCTTCTCTCTCCGGGGCTTCACATGTTCCAGGTTTTGCTGTTTTTCTCTTTTTTGTTTTGCTTTTTCTCACCTCTCCACTTTTTATTAAAGAGCCATGCATCCACAGGAGATGATGCACAAATAATGCATTTTTACCCCAAAATTCAAAGATAAATAATATTTAAATATGTTTACAGTGCAAACAAATGTCAGTGGTCCATAAAATAGGCTGCATAGGTACACATTACAGAGAATGTGCCCCATGGAAGGGTTTAGTAAAAAAGAAGTGTGTTGAAGGTTATGGATTATTAGCCCATGGTTGAGGATTTCTGTGCTGTAGTGTTAAATGAGGTCACAGACCTGGTCTTCTTATGTGCAGCTTGTCATAACAGTGGATGAAAGTGTGCGAGGGCCTGCACAGCTTTAATGTCAGCAACGATAAATGAGCACTGGTCTAAATCTTAGTGTGAAAAGGGATTTTAACAGTACTTCATTTTTGCCAAGAGTAATAGCTGAACATGATGTCCATGTGGGTGCATTTTGTAAAATGATGAAGGAAGTTTGCTTATATCATCACCGCACTTTTTATCAAGCTCCTCGATTGTGTAGCATACCGTCAAAGTCATTGCTGTCAGATGAGCTTAACGTTATCTGTTATTTCACTGCCAGCTTTGGCTGATGTGCTTTGGCAACACGTGATGTTGCATCCAAAACAGATGCAGTATTTAATGCAGAAATCCTCTTTTGTGATTAAGTACTGTATGCATTGAAAATGGGAGAAAGTCTGGTTGGTTTACAAAAAAAAAGAAGAGCTCTTATTGAAGTAATCTACTGTGTCAAGTCTATCAGTTAAGTGGCTTGTGCTGATGAAACGCAGACCACCAAATGTTACGATGACCTTTTCCCTAATAAATGAACAATTCTAAAAATATTTGGCCCCTTAATATTATGTCTCAACACAGTTTTGTTTTGGTATTAAGGTACGTACACTTATAGCACATTTAACCTAAAAGCCTTTAAAGGTGCATTGTGTAACTTTTAGAAGGATCTTTTGACAGAAATGCAATATAATATACATAACTATATTATGAGTTCTGTATAAGACCTTACATAATGAACTGTATTGTTTTTAGCACCTTAGAATGAGCTGTTTTTATTTACATACACCGCGGATCCTCTTTCATGGAAGTGGCTTTCATGTTTCTACAGTAGCCCTAAACAGACAAACTGTTCTACAGAGCATATTTCATCACTACGTTGTCTCAAATTCTTTGTTTGATGGCGACAATAAGGGATTCCCGTGTGCTCGTACAAGGCATTCTTCTTCTTCTTAAACTCTTGTGGAGGGACAAATACACATACAGTCTTGTTCAAAATAATAGCAGTACAATGTGACTAACCAGAATAATCAAGGTTTTTAGTATATTTTTTATTGCTACGTGGCAAACAAGTTACCAGTAGGTTCAGTAGATTCTCAGAAAACAAACAAGACCCAGCATTCATGATATGCACGCTCTTAAGGCTGTGCAATTGGGCAATTAGTTGAAAGGGGTGTGTTCAAAAAAATAGCAGTGTCTACCTTTGACTGTACAAACTCAAAACTATTTTGTACTAACATTTTTTTTCCTGGGATTTAGCAATCCTGTGAATCACTAAACTAATATTTAGTTGTATGACCACAGTTTTTTAAAACTGCTTGACATCTGTGTGGCATGGAGTCAACCAACTTATGGCACCTCTCAGCTGTTATTCCACTCCATGATTCTTTAACAACATTCCACAATTCATTCACATTTCTTGGTTTTGCTTCAGAAACAGCATTTTTGATATCACCCCACAAGTTCTCAATTGGATTAAGGTCTGGAGATTGGGCTGGCCACTCCATAACATTAATTTTGTTGGTTTGGAACCAAGACTTTGCCGTTTACTAGTGTGTTTTGGGTCATTGTCTTGTTGAAACAACCATTTCAAGGGCATGTCCTCTTCAGCATAGGGCAACATGACCTCTTCAAGTATTTTAACATATGCAAACTGATCCATGATCCCTGGTATGCGATAAATAGGCCCAACACCATAGTAGGAGAAACATGCCCATATCATGATGTTTGCACCTCCATGCTTCACTGTCTTTCACTGTGGCTTGAATTCAGAGTTTGGGGTCGTCTCACAAACTGCCTGTGGCCCTTGGACCCAAAAAGAACAATTTTACTCTCATCAGTCCACAAAATGTTCCTCCATTTCTCTTTAGGCCAGTTGATGTGTTCTTTGGCAAATTGTAACCTCTTCTGCACATGCCTTTTTTTTAACAGAGGGACTTTGCGGGGGATTCTTGAAAATAGATTAGCTTCACACAGACGTCTTCTAACTGTCACAGTACTTACAGGTAACTCCAGACTGTCTTTGATCATCCTGGAGGTGATCATTGGCTGAGCCTTTGCCATTCTGGTTATTCTTCTATCCATTTTGATGGTTGTCTTCCGTTTTCTTCCACGTCTCTCTGGTTTTGCTCTCCATTTTAAGGCATTGGAGATCATTTTAGCTGAACAGCCTATCATTTTTTGCACCTCTTTATAGGTTTTCCCCTCTCCAATCAACTTTTTAATCAAAGTACGCTGTTCTTCTGAACAATGTCTTGAACGACCCATTTTCCTCAGCTTTCAAATGCATGTTCAACAAGTGTTGGCTTCATCCTTAAATAGGGGCCACCTGATTCACACCTGTTTCTTCACAAAATTGATGACCTCAGTGATTGAATGCCACACTGCTATTTTTTTTAACACACCCCTTTCAACCCATTGCCCAACTGCACAGCCCCAAGAGCGCGCACATCATGAACGCTGGGCCTCATCCGTTCTCCGAGAATCTACTGAACCTACTGGTAACTTGTTTGCCACGCAGCAACAACAAAATATACCAAAACCCTTGATTATTCTGGTCAGTCACACTGCACTGCTATTATATTGAACAAGACTGTATGCTGCCCCCATCAGTACCGTAAGAGTTTTGCCACCTCGGTACCTCAAGTACCAGAGAAAGCAAGTATCGGCATGTTTAAAAAAAATTGGTATCGCCCTGGTGCCGAAGTATCGGTTCTCGTGACATCCCTACTCAGACGACGACATGTTTGTCCTGTAGCGGCTATCGTATGGGTTTTTAAATTGAGGGGTAAGCTGATGGTTGCAATTCGCAATCTCACCACTAGATGCTGCTAAAATTTACACACTACCTTTAAACACCACCATTTTTTTATATTTTACTATGTTCTTACCCCAACTTACACAAATTAATACATACCAATCTTTTTCAATGTGTGCATCTTTGTACAGCGCGCCATAAATGTGTTAGCCTAGCCCCATTCATTTTTTAGGATCCAAACAGGGATAAATTTAGAAGCCGCCAATCACTTCCATGTTTTCCCTATTTAAAGACTGTTACATGAGAAGTTACAAGGGGGGCAGGGTTTCATATTTTATTGAAGCTTTCCCGGGCGCCCACATTGATTAGCGAACCCCTACCTGCTGTTAGCATTCCATTGACTCCCATTCATTTTGGCGTCACTTTGACAGCGACTAACTTTACATCTGAGGCATTTAAAGGCTCCATTTGTCTATTAATTCTTTCTAAAGAAACACAAAAATGTATAAAAGGCTCCATTACCTTGTATCTTACGTTATGGCCCAGTAGAAGCAGTTTTTGTAAAAATAGGCTAAATTGCGTCATAACCTGTGGCTCTCTGTCGCACAGTAGAGGAATTACCGTATGGACAGGAAGAGAAGCTCGCAGGCAATCTTTTACTGTCTATGAGGCAATCGGGGGGACGTGAAGGCATAAAGTCAAGGGAGAAGCCCATAGAGAGTCAATAAAAGCAACAGGACAAATTGTTCAACAATGTTTAGGGGATTCGGTGGGTGGTTTAGATTTCTCTTGGCACAGCTATTAGCAGACTTACAATTGTCAGACAGGTTGCTCACATCACATCTACGTCATCAAGCTCAGTTTGAGTCTACGCAGTACACTCAACCCCCAGGAAGTGCGTGCTTCTAATTGACTTCACTTGTCTCCGTTGAATCCAATGGGGTTGCTGTGTCCATTTCTTTTACTGTTTATGGTAGTTACACAAGGAAATATGGTGGCACAAAATAAAACGTGGCGATTTTTATAAGCAGATAAAAATGAAAACTTTATTGTATGGCGGAAGAGCACTTCGACCTCGACGTTGCCTTAACATTTTGAGTTTATTTTACTTAAAATATCAGTTCACTCAAAAAATTTGTTTAAGTTGAAACAACATTTATTTTTTACAGTGAACTGATAAAGCCATTGAAGATTTCCCCCACCGCACCAGCCTATCTAAAGAATATGGCCCTGGGGTTTAAGTTTTTGAGTTATTCCCCACTGACCTGCTTCTTTTGTCTTCTGATGAATATACTGTTATTTTATCACTGGCTTTCTGCAAAAGCAGAAGTGAATAAAAGCCTTATGTTGTTGTCTTTCCTATAGTAAAATAAGTCGAGACACATGAAAACTACCTCTTGCTGTCTTTCTCTTTCTCCCAGGTTTTCTCTTTAGCTTTGCCAAGGGAATCATGTACTGTAGCTCCCTGCAACCTCTTTAAATTAAAGCCATATTTTGCTTTTTACGTCTCTTGGCTACTTAATGATTAAACAAGCATAGAGTTTCACTGCCATGCTGGCAACTACAGTTTAAAAAGCCTTTATACATTCCTAAAAATATATAGCCATATTTACACCACTGCATCTGGTAAAGGGGGATATGAAAGATAAGGGCAGATAGGATCGTACCATGATGTCTGGCTGGAGGGCAGCAGAGACCTCCCTCCACTAAATGTCAGAGAACACTGGGTAGAGCAGAGCCCCCCCCCCCAAAACCACCTAAGAAATGAATAATCAAATCAGCCTGTTGTATGTTGCTCCTTGTACCACATTGCCATGGAGATGGTCTCTTTAAAACCCATGTGATGTGTGCGATACGAAGTCTGCTGTGTGGGTAAACAGATCCCGACACAATTGGCCTTTAAGCCATGAATCACTCCTCTTGCAAACCAAGTCAAGTCATTTCAGCTATAATGAAATTAGGAGATCTGCCATAAGACTCATGCTGATGGGAACTGCACAATAAGCCGTGCCATTATTGATCAAGTAAGCTGTGCTGAAGGAAACAGAGTTTTAAAAAATAGGTAAGTGACGAATTATAATGCATTACTTGTTGTTATAAAGAAAGAGCGTGAGAACTGTAGCCTGCATTTACAGTGGGATGTTTTTGTTGAACTGGACACTTTGGTTTGATGGACTTTCAAATGTTTTTGTGTTTTTACAAGGGGTACATGAGCTCACAAATGTTTTCTCTAAAAAGAAAAACTGCCACCCCATGTGCTGACTCTTTAAGACAAAAAAGTGGCACTCCAAAACTGTAGAAGTTGATCTTAAGAAGTGCTTCAGTGAAATAATTACAATGCTCTTTTGTAGCCAAAAATCTGTACTAGTGTTCGCAATGTTGCTTAGTGGCAAATAGTCTCTTTCAGTCTCCACAGTGGTTGCTGAATATAGTGGAAAGAATTTCAATCCCTCACTCATATTTGAAATGACATTGATTTGATCCAGACCTTTACTGGGTGTCCTGCTCCAGGAAGAACCAGCCATTTTCTCAGCATTTACCAATTGTTATTTTTTAATGGATGAGACGGACACAGAGCAGTATGAAATATCTTTGTCATTGGAAGAGTGCTTTATTTTCAAATTCATAACCTGTTGAGGTTGTTTGATATTTCATTTGTGATGTTGTATTGATGGAGATGGACAGAATTTTGCGTACAATGGCTGCTAATATGAGAAAACAATTTTCATTAAATACGTGGGTAGCTCTGCTGATAAAGTACAAATACGTGTACTTTATCATAAAACCATTTGATAAATATCGGTAGATGTAACACAGGGAGTTTACCATGTTGTTGTTTTTTCATACATAATGATTTAAAGCATTTAAAGTAATTGGTTCATTTAAAGAAACACGACATGATGAGACATGACAGCTAATCGACTAAGTCATAGAAATGAACAGACCTATTTTCAACCATAACATCAGACTTAACAAAATACCACCCATGAATTATGGAGCTGGATCATGGGTTTAACTCGGCCAAGAAAACATTTAGCCACAGGCTGTAGGTGACTTGGCAATAACACTGCAAACGTTACTGTTCATATTTGTGTGCTTGTTAATGTTAGTGTTGATGCTGATACATTATCATGGAGTACAATATTGAAGTTTCATCACAGAAGAGTAAACAGAGCTTGTTTTGTAGCAATTATTTATTATTTGAATTGCCAGTATGCGGAAGTTATGTATTTCTTCTGTAGCAAACTGGAACTTTTTGTCCTATTAAGAGCTTTGCTGAAGGGCATAGGTTTGATGTGGAATGTCTATTTCATCGATTGTCCCATAAGGGTTTTACCAAAAACGTTTTGCATTTTACATGACTTCCTCAAAAGACAAAAATGCGCACATTAAGTTATTTTTAAGCATGTTAGACGCATTTTACTGTTAGCGGCAGCCTTGGATGATGATATTGTGCATTGTCAGTAAATTGGCTGTGGTTGATTTTTTTTTTTTTTTTGCCAAGGTGTAGTTGATATGATTCCAACTGAAATGACTACACTGTAAAAAAATTCTGTAGAAATTACAGTGTTACTGGTAACTTACTGTAGATTTTGCATTCATGTTATTTACTGGCAACAGTTTGTTCAAAATTAAATTAAAATGAAACATTTTCAGTCTTTATCTTCTACAGTAAGTTACTGGCAACCAGCTGCATAATTACAGCTATTTTTTTACAGTGTATGTTGGCCAGTAGTTCTTACATAACATTAATGACTGTCCCAGCTTCAGACCCTTTTCCTTTACTATGTCTCTGGGCTGTCTTAAACACAGCCTATACAAGTGCACTTATGCTGCGTTTATACCAGCCACGGTAGAGGCGGCAAGCGCTGGTGATTTACATGTTAAGTCTATGCAAAGACGCGATTAAGCATCCTGCAGCGCAAATGGCGCGGAAGGCGCTGCGCGTTTGGCAGGAATTGAGCGTTGCCGCAGGAAACGCACAAATTAAAAAATCTGAGCTTCGGCGTATTAGCGTTAGCCAATCGGGACCTTGTTGTAGTAGTGACGTGATTACAGGAAGCGAGCAGAGTCTCAGCAGAGTCGCAAAAGCCCCTCCCATGACGTGAATTTCCGCGTGAATGTCTCGAATGACTAGAATTTCACGCGCGAATGAAGCGAGTAAACTCAAATGTTCAAGCATCCAACTATGCGCAAATAGCGTGTTTTTGCCGCCTCTACCGTGGCTGGTGTAAACGCAGCATTAGACAAAGTGAAATCTTGGCTTTTTATGAAATAAAGGCATTGCTGTATTGGCACAGACAATACAATATTAAGATTTTGATATTGCATAGCACAAATTTTTACAGATAGAAGAGCACACCTCTGAACGCGACCCGCCATTTCACCTTGAATTTCGCGAACACTGCTGCAGTTTACTTCCCAGTGGAGGCGAGAGGCCGGATGTATGCTAATTATTTTGAAGGGGAGGGAACTGAATGATATTGGGGTGCGGAGTGAGATGCATTTTACGTAATATGTATCCGTTGTTCAGATTGGGCCATTTTCTGGCGGACATTTCTAAAGGAGGAATTTTTATAAAACGGACATGTTCAGAATGTCTAGCACTTAACTTCAAATAAAATAGTCAACATCTAGGTCCATCTGTGACCTGAACTTACAGTATAGTACAAAAAATATAGTACATATGATCGTCACAGTCATCTTCATCAGCACTAGTACAACTTCCTTTTTTCAATACTCTACAATTTATACGGGTACTCTGTGTGTTCACCTCATGTACTGTGATCCTTGATCTGCTTGATCCACTCTTCTGCTTGATTGCTCTTAATGGCAGTCTGTGATTGCCGTATGTGTATTTTGGTGCCTTTAATCTTTCACTACAATGCAGTTCTTCTCTGCTGCCATAGCGACGGCCTGGCATCAACCGTAGTGATGGACAGCTGGCTCTTATCCGCTAGAAGGCAGGGTGTGAATGAGCGGGATTCTGTGATGCATCCCTGGCACCAGCCTGTTTTCGACCCGTTCAGCTGAAAGTGTTATCATTCCCCTTCCCAAAGAGCTTAGCAGGCCTACTCTAGCATTAGCACCATTGCTATAATTAAGCTGTGAGTGTTTACTCGGTCACAGGTCATGTCACACCTAGATCTTAACACACTAAGCTCTACAGATACACAGTTCACCATCCCTGTCAGTCTTCTGTGCCGGGGATGCCCGTATTAAGCTACTCATTGTGGTTTACAGTATGTGCATATATCCCTCTGTTTGATTGGCTCGCTCTTTATTTCTTTCTCTCTCTCTCTCTTTCTCTCTCTCGTGTAGGTGGAAAACCCTCGTGTGGAGCTCACTCTCTCGGAGCTGCAGGAGATGGCCACTCGTCAGCAACAGCAAATTGAAGCCCAGCAACAGATGCTTGTCGCTAAGGTAACGCGTTCAGATGTGTCCTTTTTTTTTATGTGTCCTTTGTGATGCCGTTCTTCTTAAAGATCTTTGTTTTTCTTTGTATAAAATGTTTTACTTCTGTGCGCTCCCTAGTAAGTATTTGCTGTTTAAGCAAACATGATTTATTGAAGGTATTACATTTTTTTTGATTTTGTGCTTTTGTGGATGTTATGGCAAATATGTGCGTTTTTCACAACAAACATAGTGTTTAGCAACTATTTGTAAATAACTTGTTTGTTGTTTATATATTTACGTTTATTCTTACTTGAGATAAAATGCAACTAAATCATTTTTGCAGTGATATCAGTTGAACAGCCAGATTGCGTCTGTGGCGAAAGCTAGAGTAACATGAGTAACTTTACGCTTCGGCTTACTTAGGTTTGTTTTTCAGACGGGATATAAAATGAGACTTAGCTATGTGGTCTCAATTATGTAAGAATTCCTGATAAAAGTCAACAACTTTTCAGAGATAAACTTTAGTCATGCTTGATCCCATGTATTTTAAACATGTGGGAAGCTAAAGCTGCTGTAGACTTTACAGCGCATAATCTGTAATTTTTTTTTATCTAGTATATAGAAAGCCTTCGAAAGTAAAGTGTCACATGTTTGTGTGTAATTGGTGCTGCCATTTCTGGGTGTTTATTCTGAAATACACCTGGCAACCTTAGTGGCAATTTAGGACAAAACCCTTTATTATTTCAATCTTTGCATGGGTTTCTTAAGGGGGTTGTTAAAAAGAGATCTGCAACTAAAGATGCCATATTTAAACCTGTTTTTTGTGAAAAATAAACAGTTTGTTTATATGAAAGGGTATGTGTTTAGTATATATGCAATTAAGTGTCCAGTAATTACTAGAATTGCACCAGCATGTCTTTGTTTATGAAGCACCCTAAGCTTTTTATTGTCAGTTGTGCATTGTGTATTATTGTCATTTAACGTAATGCGTTACTGATGACATCAGCTTTATGTTTTTCTCAGTGCCATTTATAGATTATTACAGTATGTCATAATAACCATTATAGTAATGTTAGTCATGGGAACCATAAACGGGAATCAAGACCTCTTGCTCAAAAATGGCAACTATTTAGCAATCAACATTGTTGTGCTTTGTATGTCACGACAGGCATTTCTCATCCACAGTTGCTAAATAGCTCTGTCTCTTCAGTCAACAAAGAGTAAAGTGTGAAATTTGAATTTGGCTAGTGCCCTTTTGAAGCTTACAGAGACTTTTCCTCGATCAGATACAGCCCCTCTTTAAATGACGAGAACACTGATCTCAGAACTGTCAGGATGAGAGGCCTGTTATTATGTCTGCACTGTGATGACACTGCCTCCAGTCATCGAAAGTCCACCATGTGCTATTTTTAGCTTTCTCACTTACTCAGTTGCTGTTTTCAATTCACTGCATTTGGATGTGTTTGTGCTCCCTGCAGATAGAGAGAGATGAGTTTGAATTTTGTCTGGTTTTCTTAATGTATCAGCACTGTAAGCATCATTTGCAAAACACTTTTCCCACAGGTACCTATATTGCTTGTGCAAAGTGCGTTTCTCAACATTGACAGTAAATCAGTAGGTGGTCTGTCTAGGTTAAGCGTGATTGGGATCCAATGATAAGGTGGCGTCCTGAATGCACACTACTCTGAACTAAAGATGCCCCAGGGTTTAAACAGACCCTACTCCACTGAAATGATGCCACTAACCTCGTAAAATAAGAAATACAATTATCAATCTTTCATTGCAAACATTGATGATGTACTGCTTGATAGTTTATATGTCAAAAGTGCAGGCTTCTTCTGTACTCGATGCTAAAATAAGACAATGAAAAAAACAATGGTAATAGTAATAGAGGCTTTCTGCAATATCAGTAATACCAATACAGTTGGTACTTGTGTCCTATCTGATTGATATAAGTATGCTTATATGTTCATGTTCTGTGAAAAGCACTTGGGTACAATATCATGGTGACTGTGCATGTGAAATTGTGAACGGTAAACTTGACAATAATGCGGCGTACAGACCAGAAGCGGATTTAACAATTTGCGCAAGTAGTTTACGTACAAAGTCAATGCAAAGATGCAACGTCGCACAGGAAGATGCGGATGCCGCGATCGTGCGCTATTCACAGCAAACAGGTCTTTGTGAAAACTCAAGCAGAAATTTCGCGTGACATGAAGTTAAATCTCACGAGTAATCTAGAGCGAGGAATGCAATGCTTTGTGTATGTTGTGTACACGGCATAATACTTGTCCAGGAAAGTTTTAATATAAACAATCAGTTGTGCCTTTAATGACTGTAAACAGATGTGAAAATGTGATAGGACTTGTGTTAGGATATCGGATCAATGCGATAGACATGCAACTTGTTACATCTACATTACAATGTTACTCATAAGGATGTAACGATTCAATTGCGGTCCCCATTAAAAATGCCTGTCTGAAATCGATTCTGAATCGCAAGGCTGCGATTCTTGGTTTCATGCACAGCTTGTGCGTGTACTACGGCATTTGGTCAGTAGGAAGTCCTTATCAATCTAAAATCATTATGAGTCTGAGTTGTTTATAACGTGCATTTAAAAAAGCAACACTCGTTAAATAAAAATCATTCAAAATATTCTTTATCATCATGAAAATACCTGAAACAATTTGAAGAACAGCGATATAAATATTCCTGTAGATATTTCCTGGGATAGCGTTTGCAATGCTACTTCTTCTGTGGCACAAAAGGAGTTTTTGCATGAGCGCGCCCCCTAGTGTTCGGATGTGCCAAGATTTCACCGTAATTCATTAATTGAGAAAACGCGCATTTGCACGGTTAATCGTTACACCCCTAGTTACTCATAATCTTTATTTTTTATATGTGTATGTTTAAATATTTGACTTTTTTGTAGACCGAAATATAATTGTGCCAATATTTATTACATTAAAAAACTAACATTTTATGTAAAGTAAGGATGCATCAAAAGTTAGATTGACTGTTAGACTGTTTCAGCAGTAACAACATATACAAGCGCGTCCGTGGTCAACATGTAACTTTCGGTGAACTCCGCTAAGAATAAATACAACAAAGTACTTTAAACGTAGTTTATTTATATAGCAAGCAAAAAAACAACACGTAGGCTACCTAGGAAACCAAAACATTTGTTATTTTTGACGAGGTATTTGTTCAAGAGTTCAGTTTAGCAAATAGTCAGACCATTAAAAAACTGAAATTGGAAGTAAAGGCCGGACTAAACTGGAAGTAAAGCACATGTGTCCGATGAAACGGTCTAAACTGATGTTTTATTACTTAGAATAGCATCTAGGGATACTGATACTTTTGCTTTTTCCTCTTTGTTTCAAAGTCTTATGTCATGAAATCTTAAAAGTCCAGAGCGTACAACTGCAGTTCTCTCGTCATTGTCACCCAACTGAAAATAATGACACAACATGCATTCTGTTATGCTAATCCAAAACAAATGGCTAGAGGACACGTAAATTGTATCAATTTTAAAATCTCTGATTCAACACTGTATTTGATGCCCAAACATACTGCTGAAATGCACAGGAATGAGCACAAATGGTCAGCTGTAATTGAGGCTTTTGGCGATTAATGTAATTGTTACACCCGTAATTATAATCCCGGTTAGTTTTCGATTTATTGTGCAGTTCTGGTATATAGTAGTTTTTTCTTGCTGTGGTATCAAACCTGTTACTTAAGAATTTCTGTTGTATCTTGTTTTCTGTTCTGTTGTACTCGACGCATTATTGCCCTAACAGTTTACTATTTAAGCTTTCTCTGTTGTTTGTAATGCTTATTGCTTTGATTTGTGCTCTACTTTTGCAGGAGCAGCGCTTGCGATATCTGAAGCAGCAGGAGCGGCGGCAGCAGCAGGCCGTGTCTGAGACCGAGAAACTGCAGAGGCTAAAGGAGAGGATGGAGAGTCAAGAGGCCAAACTCAAGAAGATCCGAGCTATGAGGGGCCAAGTGGATTACAGCAAAGTCATCAACGGCAACCTGTGTATGTACTTGATCATCCACCTTTAACCTGAGACGCAACAGAGTTTGACATTTATTTCAAATGTTTCTTTAATCGGGTTAGTACACAATAGGTGAAGGCGATTATGAAAAAAGCCTGGTGTATAAGGCTGGCTTACTTTATTTATAAAAAAAATGAGTTTTCTGCGGTCTTCTGTTTATTTTTTGCTTATTTAGGCTACATCACATTGTTATCAATAATTATGTTGAGTACTGTATAATATGTCTGTTAATCATGCATGCGTTTCATTCTGTTACCTAGCAACAGCTTAAAATCCACTATACAGCGATGCATTTTTATTGAACATGATGTGGGAAAAAATATATCCCATGTATGCGATCGTAAACCCATGTCTACATTTGCATAACCCCTGTGTGTGTGGTCTGTTAGCTGCAGAGATCGAGCACATCAGTGGGCTGTTCCAGGAGAAGCAGGCCGAGCTGCAGGGGGCTGTGTTGAGGGTGGATCAGCTCAGCCAGCAACTGGAGGATCTGAGGAGAGGCAAACTGAATGGCCTGCAGACTCTCGGGGGTCAGGTCACCGGCACCGCTGCTCTGGAGCTCCGCAAACTCTACCAGGAGCTGCAGGTAAACACACTCAACTCATAGTCAGCACAAGTAAACAGTGATTTAATATAGTAGCTAGGGAAGTCACTTGATTAAAACAAATATTTTGAGTGGCAATGGCAGTTTTATTTATATAGCACTATTTGCAACCAGAGATGACCAACGTGAGCATTGAGATTTTACTCCATATTGATGTCATTGTAGATTTATTTATGAATGTGGTGACTGTGAAGGCCATTTGTGTCCACCAAACTCATTGTCATGTTCAAGTATCCAGTTTGACATGATCTGAGCTTTGTGACATTTACAAAACCAGCCTGTAAGGCACCAAAACCATGCCACATTCAAAGTCACTTAAATCACCTTTCTTCTCTGTTCTGATGCTTGGAGTGACCCTTGGGGTCAGTCCTACCCCAAGCCACTTTTTTTAGTTTAAAAACATACAAAAAATTCAGCTATTTGAAATAATATTTATTTTTAATGTGCTTTCTAATGTTTATATATACATAAATTCACAAAATGTATCACTAAAGTAGTGATGTTGAGCAGTTGGCCACATCCAGTAAAATGAATGGGCCTCTATGGGCATCTGCTGGTCGAAATGATTTGTTTCCTAAACTGTAATTCTTTTGTTTTTTTTCTAAACACCAAACGGCCGAAATCAACACATAACATCTAGATCAATATCTGAAAACTAAATTTAAATCAAATTTAGATGATAATTTATGTGAATTTTTCATAAAAATTACAGGCAAGCTAATGGTGTAGTTGAGGGATTGAGTGGTAAACCGGTACAAAAGTACTTCATATCTCAGCATTTCACAGCATTCATGTATAGATAGGAAGTAAAAAAAAGATATATTTGTATCTTTAAAAATTGATATTTTTTAATTTCTGTGGTAATTTTTACTCCCGTGGAGCTATAACGGATACAGGAACATAGGGGCTTATGAGGGTTAAAGCAGATCCTTTTACCCATCTCCCCATGTATCCAAATAAGTTGCTGCACCTTGATTGGTTTATTAGATGTTTGCATTAATGAGCAGTTGAATATGTGTATCATATGATTGTTTGGGCTAATACGTTTCCTGTCTTGTCTCTGTGTGATGCTTGACTTCCCTGTATCACATTTGCGATGACATGGATCGTAATTTTCTGGGACTTTTCTGTCAGATCCGTAACAAGCTGAATCAGGAGCAGAACAGCAAACTGCAGCAGCAGAAGGAGCTGTTGAATAAGAGGAACATGGAGGTGACGCTGATGGACAAACGTATCAATGAACTCCGAGATCGACTGCACAAGAGAAAAGCTGAGGCACGTCAAAAAGAAAACCTTCCTGTAAGGCCAGGAGTGCGTCAGTCGCTCACAACTATTAGATTGATTCTTGATTTGTTTAGCAAGCTTGTTCAAAAACCACTCACACACGTGAAGTTGGCAGAAATGTGAGAAATTCTTCAATATAGAAGCTGATTAATTTCAGCGAGTTTTTAATTTCCATTTTGTCTTGCAGCTGAATCGAGTAAACGGTCCTCCCTCTCCTCAACCAGCTTCTGGAAATACTGGACGCGTGGCTGCTGTAGGACCCTACATCCAAGTCCCAGTGCCAGGCAGGCAAGAAGGTTATGTAGTGCCCCCTGAACCCCTCAAACCTCAGTCACTGGGGGTCAACACCCCAGCCAACCATGGCCGTCCCAAATCAGGTGAGTCCACAGATGTTTCTTTATGATAGTGCCAAAGTTTGATTAGAAATTAAATGCATGTCCTCTATAGCTGGCTAGTATGTGTACTTTCTCTTAAAGACCACATTGTGTATCCTATCACCTCCTGCTACGGGTTTCCTCTCTTTAGTTTGTTCTTAAAGTTGATTTCTACTTTTCTTCTAACCTCTTGTTTCATTTCTGCACTGTGATGTGTGTTTCTCTCTTCTCTTCGCTGTCCCTGTACTTGCTGTTGTGGTTTTTGTGGGTGGGATTAGATGGAGCGAGAAAGCCTCCCGGTCCCTGGAAGGTCTCTGATTTAGACATCACAGTGGACCCCATTGCCCCGCCCCCTCCAGAGCCCCGCCCAGGCCATGGGGCTCCACCCCCAGTCTCCTGCTCTCCAGCAGGTTCGGACGGCGCCTCGCGTGAGTGGGAAGGTGTCTGGCAAAGGGTGGGAGGAAAGGCCTCTGAACCTTATTCAGTGTAGTGGGCAGGATCAAAGCACTCTTAGACCTTAGTTTAATGTGTTCTCCCACTCATAAATGACTTTGTACCTGAAGAATAATAATAAGAGATTGATGCAATTTACATTGGGGTCTAAAGTCTGAAAATCTGAAATTTAGGATACTGTATAAAGCATTATCCCATAAAATTAAGAAGACTTTGAATTATTAGGTTACTGATTATTACATGAACAAATTTCCAATCTTGACCATTCCTTGTTCAGAATGTCAGATTTCCTTGTTTCCATCCCATAGTTCCAATGAAATGTTTGGAACGTCTCAAAATCATTCTGGAACCAAAATTATCATCAGTACCAATCATTCATAATGACCCTCATTCTGTCTTAAACAATTATTCCTAGCAAATTGAATGTTGCTGTGGTTTTCTCTTGGATTATTTTCTTTTGAACAGCTGCTTCTGTTTCCAGACAGAGCTCATGCTCACAACAAGGATTTCACGACATGGACAGCAGTACCTTGATAACACATTAGGATACATAAGATAAAGCTGGTAAATTAAATGAAACCTTGTCGATTTATTTGTTTTAATGTGGCACAAAGTCTCAAGCTGCTGATCCTGTTGTTGTCTTTAAAACTTAGGAAGAAATGTGATTTGAAGTCGGTTGTATCACACAAGTTAAGATATGCTGGGATGGAAAAATCTGCTCTGATAAGGTTCAGTGGGGTCTCAGCCTCCTCGTCCCTGCTTTGTGCATTGGTTGCATTTCCTCAACAGGTCTTATGTACATTTAAAGACTTGATTTGAGCAGGAAGCATTTCGTCATTCTAACATAGCTCAACTAATTTGGTGATTTAATAAGTAATGTACAATAATAGCTTATGGCATTGTTGAATTGAAGTCTGAAGATTGGTTGCTCTTTTTAAACCTTATCTTTAACTTTCAAATGGTTTCAAATGGATCGTCTTTCAAGGTCTTGCCTTTCAAATGGTTTCAAATGGATCGTCTTTCAAGGTCTTGCAAACTATCTATTACGGGGGTCTTCAGTCTTTCACAGGGCAAGGTGTTTTGTTTTAGTGGATAGAAAACTGAAAATGAACCCCTTTTGTATTTTTTTATTCTGTATTTTAAACCATATAATATGTATATTCATATAGGAATAGAATAGAATAGAATAGAATACATGTATATTTATATGAGTTTCATGATGCAATGCTTATAATACTTAACATACTTTTTGATGATCAAATCCATTAACCTCTTTTGAAGACCCCTGATTTATGATACTTTACAGTAACCTCCGTTCAGAAACAATTTTTAAGTGCAGTGTCTTGGTCTTTTAACAAACCTGACTTCCATACAGAACAGTGTTATATTACAAGCCTCTTAACTCAAGAAGATCAGTCATGTTTGATGCAAGCATAGGCTCTACCATACATTTACTTCTGCGCTGTCTAATATACTAGCATTGCTGTTCATCATACTGCCCTTATAACTAGATTGTAGTTGTAAGGGGCTTTGTCTTTTGTTACCTTATGTTAATGCTTCCACTTTTTCCTAGTGAACGATGCCAGCTGGCCCACCCTTACCAAGGGCAACGCATCACTCAAACCACCTGACTGGAAAGAGTCTGGAACAGACACAATCAGTAAAACAGCATCACCTGCAGGCACTCCCTCAGATAAGGTATACATATTTAAAGCCGCTTTTCTATTGTCTGTGAATCAGGAACTGTTGCAGTTTGCCCCCTAGTGGCAGTCCTGTGTATTTTTGAATACGATTTTTGCATCTCCAGTAAGCAAGCATTTACTTTCTGCTTATTGATCATGATAGGACAAATAAATACTGCTATTATACATATTTATATTGTCATTCTTAAATCTTTAACCGGTTTCACATTTTTATTCAGATTCAAGATACTAGTAAGTTGGTCCCAGCTCCTCCCAGTAAGCCCCAGCCTCCCCCTTACGGAGCCCACACCAGCAACCACCCGCTCTCATCCGCCAACTCTGGTTCCACCAGCTCTTTGGACCGCCGTAAAGACGTTCCTCTCCGGCCTGTGCCCAGCTTACCCAACAACCCACCACCACCGGCCTGGCCCCGGGTTCCGCCAGCACCCACCGGCTCATCTTCTCAGCAGATCCAGCAGCGTATTTCTGTCCCCCCTAGCCCCACCTTCCAACACAGTCCACCATTTTTTCCCCCTGGGGAGAGGCCAGACCCTCCTCTGGCTGTAGCTGTAAGGCCCTTCATCCCAGACAAGGGTTCTAGACCTCAGTCACCCAGGAAAGGCCCGGCCACTATGAACTCGAGCTCCATCTATCACATGTACCTACAGCAGGCAGCACCCAAAAGTTTCCCCATGAACAGCAAGCCTGCAGTCAAAGCAGGTAAATTATGCAACAACAAGAATGTTTATTTTTGGATTTTTGTGTATAGTTTTGTTGAGAGTCTCTATTCTTTGTCTACAGTATATGGTAAGCCAGTCCTGTCTTCCAGTTCCACGCCCTCCTCTCCTTTACCATTTGGTGGGGTCTTTCCTGCCCTGCAGGGTCCTCCAGGAGACATGTGGGAGAGTGAGCTGGATTTTGAGGGCATCCCCGAGCCACCCCCGCCCAACGTAGACCACATACCACGACCCCTCAGCCCCACTAAACTCACACCCATGGTGCACTCACCTATGCGCTACCAAAGCGATGCTGAACTGGAGGCCTTGCGCAAGAAAATGCTCCACGCTCCACGTCCGCTCAAAAAACGCGGCTCTATTACGGAGCCAGAGGGCCCCAACGGGCCCAACATCCAGAAACTGCTGTATCAGCGGTTCAACACCCTGGCTGGAGGGATGGAGGGGGGAATCGGAGGTGTGAACGGAAGCGGAGTCACTCCATTCTACCAGCCATCTGTAACAACAGGTGAAGGTCTCTTTGATCCAGACAATGGAAATCCACCATCAGATACACAATTTCAGCCTCATGAGGGCGCCATTGCTGAAGCGGTTGTCCAGCAAGGGGATGCCAACGATAATGAGCCCCTGAAGGAAGCAGCTGAAACCCCCCCGGGACCAGAACCATCAGAAGATAGTAACAATAATCCCGCTGAACCTTCAGCCACCTTGCCGAGCCCAGTAGCTGAGGCCGGCACACCTGAAGAAGCAGATACGTCCTCCTTGCCCACGGTGGGTGTGCCGAAACATACATACTTCACATACAAATTTAAAGGTCCCGTTCTTTCTGTGTTTTTGAAGCTTTGATTGTGTTTACAGTGCACAATATAACATATGTTTAGGTTTCACTTGTAAAAAAAACACTTATTTACTTAACTCTTTAGTGCTGTTTTCACTGTCCCCAAAAACGTGCTGATGTCTTTCTTGTTCCATGAAGTCCCTCCTTCAGAAATACGTATCGAGTTCTGATTGTGGAGCTTGTTTAGTGTGTTGTGATTCGATAGCAGCTAGCTTAGCAGAGCCGTTTGAGCTAAAGCTGGTGACTGACGTATTCCTCTGGGCGGAGTTTAGTCAAAAACTGTTTTATTGACATCATTAGGGCTGCAGCTATCGATTCTTTTTGTAATCGATTAATCTAGCACTGAATCGATCGATTAATCGAGTAATCGGATAATTTTTTTGTGTGTTTTTAAACAACCAAAACAAATAATGCATAACGAAAATGACTTGGCTGTAAAATGTTCAAGCATTTGGCTTTTATTTCTAAAAAAACCCAGAGGTATTTGGCTCCAAGAAATAAGCCTATTTATTTCATTAGTGTTTATAAGTGCCAGTGCCAACAATTAAACACTTTAATTTATTAATATGCACAACAGGTTTCATGCTGTAATCTAGCCCTGACATCAAAGTAAATATCTGGTTTATGTACATTTCTACACCTGCAGCATTTACCATTAGGCTTTTAACATATAATATATCATTTCTGGGGTGAGCCTATTTGCTATGGTAACAACCTGTGTGTATGCGCGCACGTGCACTTGTGTTTGTGTGTGTGCACGCGTTCTGTGCGTGAGGAAGAGTTACACCCTAGTCAGACGTTCAGTTGCTTCATTGCATTTTGGTACTGCAGAAATACATACATTACTTTTCAATAGAACGCTGCATTTGGTTTGCATCACTTGCATTGCGGTGCATTTTAGGTTAAGAATCCGTTCGAAAAATCACAACATCACGTCCCGCTGTATACAGTGAATGCATGCTGAAATTATTGTTGCGTGGCTACATAAAAGTTTAAGCATATGTGATGCATTGCGCGATCGGTCTGACTCGCGTGAGAGAGAATAACTTCCTTATGCCAAACTCCAATAAGACCATATATTTGCGCTATGATTGCACTGTGGTGCCGTTTTTTGGTACACACACCTGTAGTGCCTGCGTGTGTGTCAAGGGGTTCTTTTTTAATCTATACTGTCCTGCAATTGAACGTGAATACGTTTACTACTTAAAAACATCAAAGCTAAACATCATATCTAGTCAAACCGCATAATGACATCACTACAAATACAGTATGGGATTAAAATCAGCGGAAGCTACGTTACCTTGTTTCATCGACGCTTGGTGAAACAACAGTGGATGTTTTCAGTTCAGATGCTGAACGTAATGATAATGTAATGATCCCAAACTTTAGACAGTCTCTCTCTGCCGTTTATGGACATATTCGCTCCGCCATCGCGCCAACTAAATTCAAAACGTACCACGCGCTATGATGTGCTTCCTGAACATTGAACAACGGTCCGTGTGAATCAGATCTCGGCGCGTGTAGGAATTTAACGAGGCTTCGAGGCAGAATTTTTGCCTCGAGGAATTTTTTGAATCGAGTAAATCGAGTAACTCGATGAATCGTTTCAGCCCTAGACATCATTCAACCGGGAAGTAGAGGGCTGTAGTCCAAACCGTTCGTTCGCTGTAGGCTTTAAAAGGGGAATTCTGTTTTGAGCTTTATCATTTTGCAGGAATTATTTATGTTATTATAGCAACATTACACAATAACTAAAGTAAAAAAAAATGGGATCAGGAAGATTGTGACCTTTAAAGGTGCATTGTGTAACTTTCAAAAGGATCTTTGTCCTGTGGTGACTACCGTAGCTTCACGATGCGTTTCGAAAGGGAGGGGTGAGCCCTGGACTGAGCCGTTAGTTGCAATTCACAATCTCATCACCACTAGATGCAGCAAAAAATTTTATACACAACACCTATAAGCCACTTTTGCTTTACTTACTTAATGCAAACATGATCTGACCCACTCGGTTCTTTGTGAACCTCTGAATCTGTCTAACCCTTTTCACACAGAGATTAAGGAAAATACACATAAAATATGTGCGGGGTTTGTCCGAACAGATTAATTTTTGGTTTATTCACACTGCTAATGATTTTCTGTAATTTTTGTGTGCATTGACACGCACACCTTAAAGGATTAGTTCATTTTCTTTAAAAAGAGATTCAGATATTTGCTCACCACCATGTCATCCAAAATGTCTTTCTTTGTTCAGTCGAGAAGAAATTATGTTTTTTGGGGAAAACGTTCCAGGATTTTTCTTACTTTAATGGACCCCAACATGTAACCGTTTAAATTTGCAGTTTCACTGGAGTTTCAAGGGACTCTGGACGGTCCCAGACAAGGCATGGGGGTCTTGTCTAGCGAAAAGATTGTCATTTTTGACAAGAAAAATAAAAAATATGCACTTTTGAACTACAACTTCTCATCTATCTCCGGTCCTGTGAGGCTGCCAGCCAACCTCATGTAATTGCGTAATGGCGTAGAAAGGTCACGTGTTACATATATGAAACGCACATTTGCGGACCATTTTAAAAAATAAACTGACACAAAGACATTAATTAGTATCATTCCACATAAAACAACGTTGGAACTCTGTCTCCACACTTGTAAACACTGGGGCGTAGTTTCGGCGTGATGATGTATTACCTGAGGCCGCGCTGGCGCATCACAGAACCTGAGATAGACGAGAAGTTGTAGTTTAAAAGTGCATATTTTTTATTTTTCTTGTCCAAAATGACAATCGTTTCGCTAGATAAAACCCTTATGCATCGTTTGGGATAGTTCTTTAAACTCCATTAAAACTGCAAATTTAAACTGCATTACAACTGTTATGTGTTGAGTTAAGTGTTAAGTGTTGGGGTCCATTAAAGTCCATTAAAATGAGGAAGATCCTGAGATGTTTTCCTCGGGGAGCAGTGTCTTTTCGACTGAACAAAGAAAGACATCAACATTTTGGATGACATGGTGGTGAGTGAATTGTCTGGATTTCTTTTTTAAGAAAATGGACTGATCCTTTAAGATCCTGTAAAGACAAGTGATGTAGTTAAAGTCTCGCAGTTGGTAGGTCTTTCCACAGCGTCTGAAGTTTACTAATTATCTGTGATTTTTCTCTCTCGAGAAACCATGCGCGTGCATTTTAGTTTATAACAAGATCATAAAAGCATGTGATACGCTGTTCTGTAATGTGACGAGCTCCCTGATCTCTGCCAACCTTTCTACTACTAGGTCCCATTTACGGGAGCGATCCCAGAACATTTACGGGACGTGTTTGTGTTCACACAGAATCCTCTCTGCCAATTTTACGGAAATTTTCTGGGACCAAAGTGCTGTGTGAATGGGGTTTCTGTGTGTTCAACAGGGTAAACGGACTAACCTAAAGAAACCAAATTCAGAACGAACCGGTCACGGCCTAAGAGTGAAGTTCAACCCACTCGCCCTGTTACTGGACGCCTCACTGGAGGGAGAGTTTGACTTGGTACAGCGAATAATCTATGAGGTAAATACCTAACGCCTATGCAATGTCAAAAAATCTATCCGCCTTATTTTTATTAACCAATTTTTGCTTTATTTTGTAGGTTGACAATCCCAGCACCCCTAACGACGAGGGCATCACGCCCCTCCATAATTCAGTGTGTGCTGGCCACCACCACATTGTCAAGTTCCTGCTGGACTTCGGGGTTAACGTAAACGCTGCAGACAGTGACGGCTGGTGAGTGATCGATTATTTAAGACATTTAAGTCATGTTAATAATTGTAAAAGAGATTCAGCCTAGCAAGATGTGTGTAGACTGTTTGACTGAAGCAAAGTGTTGTGTGCAGGACACCATTGCACTGCGCTGCTTCCTGTAACAGCGTACACCTGTGTAAGATGCTGGTGGAGTCTGGCGCAGCCATCTTTGCTACCACAATCAGTGACGTGGAGACGGCAGCAGACAAATGTGAAGAGATGGAGGAGGGCTACATACAGTGCTCACAATTCCTCTATGGTAAGAGTACACATGTGCTTCTCTTCCATTATATGATTGCATTTGATAACTTTGTTACGTTTGGTTTTGCAATTATATACCTTTCTTATATCCTCTCTCTCTCTCTCTCTCTCTCTCTCTCTCTCTCTCTCTCTCTCTCTCTCTCTCTCTCTCTCTCTCTCTCTCTCTCTCTCTCTCTCTCTCTCTCTCTCGCACAGGTGTGCAAGAGAAGATGGGTGTAATGAATAAGGGAGTTGTGTATGCGCTTTGGGAATATGAGGCTCAGAGTGCAGATGAGCTTTCGTTTCAGGAGGGTGATGCCATCACTGTCCTGCGCAGGAAAGATGACACAGAGACAGATTGGTGGTGGAGCAAACTCAATGATAAAGAGGGCTACGTGCCACGTAACATGCTTGGGGTAGGTGCACACACACAAGAAAGCAATACTGTGAAAACACAGTAAAGTCTTTAGAGAGTAAGGTCAAAGGTTGAAATGAAAGGATTAGTCCATTTTCTTTAAAAAAAAAAATCCATATAATTTACTTACCACCATGTCATTAAAAATGTCTTTCTTTGTTCAGTCGAGAAGAAATTATGTTATTTGAGGAAAACATCCCAGGATTTTTCTCATTTTGATGGACCCCAACACTTAATGCAGTTTAATATTGCAGTTTCAAGGGACTCTAAATGACCTCAAACGAGGCATAAGGGTCTTATCGAGCGAAACGATTGTCATTTTTGGCAAGAAAAATAAAAAATATGCACTTTTAATGCACGCAATTGCCTAATGCCGTGGAAAGGTCACGTGTTACATATATGAAATGCACATTTGCTGACCATTTTAAACAATAAACTGACACAAAGACATGAACTAGTATCATTCCACATACAACAACGTCGAAACGGTCCTCTTTTTCCACACTTGTAAACAATGGGGCGTAGTTTCGATACGTCATCCGTGACCTCTTGACGTGATGACGTATTATGTAAGGTTGCACTGGCGCGTCAAAGGACCGGAGGAAGACGAGAAGTTGTGGTTTAAAAGTGCATATTTTTTATTTTTCTTTCGAAAAATGACAATCGTTTCGCTAGATAAGACCCTTATACCTCGTTTGGGATCGTTTAGAGACCTTTGAAGCTACGTTGAAACTGCATTAAAACTGTTAAGTGTTGGGGTCCATTAAAATGAGAAAAATCCTGGAATGTTTTCCTCAAAAAAACATAATTTCTTCTCGACTGAACAAAGAAAGACATCAACATTTTGGATGACATTGTGGTGAGTAAATTATCTGGATTTTTTTAAGAAAATTGACTAAACTTTGATGCTCATAATCTCATAAATCACAAACAGGGTCACTATTAAGCTGTATTCAGTATTTAGCCCCAAATTTCTTTTGCACTGTGTATGCAGTATGCTTGTTATTTATTTGCTTTTGCTAAATCTCCATTTGTTTGTTTATCTATAGCTGTACCCCAGAATTAAACCACGTCAGAGATCTTTGGCATAACCCTCCGCTTGGCCACGCCCCTTTCCTGGGTGATTGACTGGACTGATGTATTGGGGTATAGAGGCTCCGTCTTTCACCTCTATGTGCCACTTTGACAACAGAAGGCGTGAAGCTGCTAAACCCTGAACACCCCCCCACCAGAGACACTATCAACCTAAAGCGCTACATACAAACACATACACATAAACACTAATATAACGGCCAAACACGCTGCCTCAGGTTTCCAGGTCTGCCTCTGTCGTCTCTATCACCTGTCCTTAGTGTAACCCTCCACCTGTCACACATGAATATTGTATCTTGATTCATATAAAATTGATCATAACTCGTGGATCATAGCACTAATCACTTGAACGTATGCTTTTCTTTTGTGTTTGTAAGCTTTTTTTGGGCTTGGCTTTTACCCATAATGCTTTGCATTCAGTGCTTTGTCATTGAGGGGATTCTGTATTATTTGAACTGATGCAAGAGAGATGCTGTGTAATGCAAGTTCAGAATATAGGAGGAGTGTATGCGCACATACATGAATTTTATAGCTGACAAAACAATTGAACTGGAAACGTGTGGGAGCAAAGAACAAACTGTTTGAAATGAGAACAAAATTATCTGTAGCATAATATGATCTGACCTATGACTGAGGAAAAACTCATAATATACTAATGGGTATGGCATGGATCATAAAATGTGCGTATACGTGAGAGAATGTGTTGAATTTGGATTTTATGTACGTGTTTATGAGTTTGATTTATTTTTTCTTCCATCGCAAGAGAGGTTTTACAGCATAAGAGTGCTTTGAAGTGTGTGAAAGAGAGAGAGATTGAGACTGTGTGTGTGTAATAGAAAAAAGCCAAGCTGGTGCTTTAGAACCTTGAAGAACCATTATAAGTATATCATCGTAAGTATTTAGTCTACACAGACTGACACTTTACCTTGTCAGTTAAAGAGGGTTTGGCTTGACAGCTGTTGTGTTGAAGCGCAACACTTGGATTGAGTTTATTTTTAAGCTTTTCTCAACTAGCACTCGAAAGCGTATTTACTTTATTTGACTCTTTTTACTTTGCGTTATATTATTCAAGCCCACTCCACTCTTGTTTTTAATCAAGTGAGATGATTTTTATATTCTGCCGTAGAGGCAGTAAAGAGCTTTATCGTGGAGTTTTACCCTGTAAATACTGTGAGAAAGATGCTTGACTCAATGCTGTTAGACTAAACTGCCCGTGTGGGCTTCTGTGAATACAGTGACTCACACCTTGTGTTCAATTCATGTGCACAATAAAAGAAATGAGTCATAGCAAGAAATGGTTGTATGTTTCTGTTTTTTCTGTTCAAATGTATTGATTTCCCATATGGCAAAAAAATAAATTTCTCTGTCCAAAAATGTTTTAAATATTTGCTAAATATATTTTTTAGAATGTTATGCTTGATTGAATATATTTTTGAATTTGGAAATGTATTTAGTTTAAAACTTCATCAAGTTTCAACATATATTTCAAAATGTATTTCAAATGGCAAACGAAAACATTTCTAATTTTACATTCCATATGGATTTTTTTAATATATATTTTTTAATATATAAATGTTAAATACAAGCTAATTTTATAAAGTTTGTTTTTGAAGTTGAAAATATACTTAATTTTAACCTTTTTATAACTGTTATGTTGACAGGTTCGTGACATAAAGGTTTTCGGTAACACTTTACAATAAGGTTCATTGGTTAACATTAGTTAACTACATTAGTTAACATGAACTAATAATTAACTGCACTTTTACAGCATTTATTCATCTTTGTTAATGTTAATTTCAACAATTACTAATACTTTATTAAAATCTTGTTAACATTAGTTAATGCACTCTAAACTAGCATGAACAAACAATTAAAGCTTACATTTTTATTAACTAACATTAACAAAGATGAATAAATACTGTAACAAATGTATTGCCCATGGTTTATTCAAGTTAGTTAATACATTAACTAATGTTAACTAATGAACCTTATTGTAAAGTGTTACCAGGTTTTCATCCAATACGTTGTGAATATAGGGCTAAATAAATGTTTTAATGCTTTAAAATGTATTAACTTTTTAAATATATTTTAAAATATACAAGAAATGGCCAAAAAAAAATACATCAGTGAAAATATATTTTTGTAAACACATTCCAAAATATATAGCAACAAATATATTTTGGCTATTTTTGGTATATTTTGAAATACATTTTATATAAACAAGTTTTATAACTGCTTGCATTATAACATGGAAAATGGATTGTGTAAATAAATAAAAAAATGCAGAAATAAAAAATGCAGATATAAATAGTTTTGTCAATTTTTAATTATATATTTTTTGTTTCATTTGTGTATTTCTTCACTTATTTCTGCATTAATTAATTTATTAAAGTCATTTTTCATCCTCCATATTATTTTAGTGTGGCCTTATTCAAAATCGAGCAGCCCAGACCTTATTTTAAGTGCATGTTGGTAACGAGCTCTTTAAACACATTTGCCTATTTGAAACATTTTGTTCGAAGTGAGGTGTTTGCACCAGGTTTGCACTGAATATCACAAGGCATAATTTTCCTATTAAAACCACCGATTATATTTAATAATGATGAAGCAAGGTACAATTATGCATAATCCAGGCTGCTAACTATACTATAAAAGGCAGGAAGTGATACGTATTCATTTGAACTGAATATAGATCAGTAATCCTTTGAATGACTAATTCATTGATATTTTAGTTTAAATACAGTGGGATTTTTTGCACTGATGGTTTCGAAGTATAAATGTGTCCCAAACACTTTCCATCAGATTTTATGGATAGTTCACTCTGTATAAACGACTTTACAATTATTAAATTGTTTTCCACAATTAACTGTTCTTGGATTGATAAAAAAAATTATTTTGCCGGATCATGTGTTTCTAAGGTCAGGTTTGATCTGAATAATGTGCTTATTGTAAATATAAAACGTTTAGCAGTTGGGTCATTCTACAGAAATGTTCACTTTTGGTATGTCAAGATGTCTTAAAATGTATTTCTTTTTCTAACACTTAAACTTAGACCACATTATTAGATTACTCTTTGACTATACGAGTACACATAAATGACAGCTTAATGATTTTTTTATTTTTCGTGTGCATGTACTTAAAGACTGCATAAACCTTATTTTTGTCACTGCTGTTACTTTACTTGTTTAGCAATATTAAAGGTGTTTTTGAAATATTTTTAAAAAATTTCAGATTTAAAGCTTATTTCTTAAGTGTAGCAGAATTCAATACATTTAAAATTATCATCTTGTCACATGTAAAAGATTTTATTTAATGTGAAAGAAGAAAACATAGTAACACCAGTGACACATCAAATCACGAGTCACTGATCTTCACTGGTGTTACCCATAAGGAAGGAACACCAGTGACAATTTTCCTGAAAACTGCATTTTACAAAATTGCTACTGCAAAGTATCAAACCACATGTTGTCAATCATTGTATACTCACTAAATTAAGTAGTTTAATCAATTTGTATTCTAGTTTTTCGCAATTCGCAAACAATAAAGGAGGTCATACCAGTGACTTAAACTAATAGCTTCATATGAAATCATGAGATAAATGAAAAGATTTCTGATAACTGAAAAGAGACAGTGACTTGAAAGAAGAAAGTCAAGTGATGTCGTTGTTTTTGATTAAAAAAAGCTTTTTTGTTAAATGGTAACACCAGTGACACAACTCCAGGGGACCACTTTTTTCATTATATATTTTATATTTATTTAGCATTTTGTTTTTTAATGTAATCATATATTTGATAGTTATGGACACATTATTGTATTTTAAATGGAAGAAAACACTGTTTTTGGATCTCTGTACATGACTGTGAGGACGAGCACTTCTGTGGTGCTTGGAATTTTAATTAATAAATATTGCTACATTGATGGCTCAAGGTGTAATTGTTCAAATAACAGTGTCATTTTAAAATATAAAAAATTGTAACCCTAAAGTGTTTTCTCAAGTGTAATATTTCTGTAAAGGCCAGGGACAGAAAGATTTACACTTCCGTAGAATGACCCTGATATCGTTTAATTTATGTATAAATTACAACTGCAACAAGGCGAAAGCATGACCCCTGGTACCTGTTACTTTTCGCAGCGCTGGTAGGCGTGACCAAAGTTGTTTGCAAAATTACTGCACACGTTTAATTAAGAGATTAAGAAACTAATTGGCACGTCAGGAACAAGTTTACAAAACTACACAAACACGTCCTGAGATTTAAATTTCACAACAGAATTTGGCCTTTTGTTTACCGTGCGCCCCCTAGAGGACAGCACGTTAATGTTTCGCAAAGCTTACGGCTTTAGATTTGCTTAAATACGTTAGATTTTCTATGACAACCATTTATTACAGTACTTATCGTTTTAAATCATAACGTTGGAGGTCATTTTTTTTCTATTTTATCGTCTTTATAGTGAATAAACCAATAACATTTAAACCGATAGTTATAGCTCATCTTGACCACTGGATGGCAGTACAAGATCGCTTTGACCGTGCAGTTTAAGCAAATATTAAATGTTTTAACAAACTAGGTCGTTTAAGGATTTGAAAATGAATTTGTACATTAGAGACAAAACAGCAGCATATGTGGTCCTGAAATTTGTGATACCATTAGAAAAAGGGATAGATCGTCTTACACTTAATTCCTCAAGCGTCATGCATTAACAGATGAATCCTATAGCACTCAAATATCAATCCCATTTAACAGCTATGGTACCATCTGCTCAGTGTCCACGTTTGTACCAGCTGGACAAACAGAACATTAAACAAAACCGATTGATCAATGACTTTACGGTGGCAACCAAGCAAGTTTAAAATTCAAAACAGCAATAAACACTTGCACGCAAGAAACTCCATGGGCCAAAGAGACTTTATTTCTGGTGTTAAGATCCATCTCCAACATTGCAGGACGTTTGACATACAAAATCCTTCACACTGATGGAAGACTCATCTAACTTAAGTGCCACTACCGTTTGGGTGGAGTGTATTCCTTGATGTACTTAAGATTATTGGTACTGGAGAACTGGTGGAGGCGGGGAGGAGTTAATTTGGGAGTCATGATGCTTCACTTCTGTTCAGGCATAAGGTCATCGATCGAATCGCCTCCCTCCAGACGCTTCTCCATCTCTACAAGCAGCTTAACGCCATCCACCACCATCTGAACCAGCTCCACCTCAGAGAAGCCCAGACGGTCTGCGTTGGAGATGTCAAAGACACCACCTACTGCAGCAGTGTCAACTCCACCTGGAACAAAAATGACCTCATGTAATATAGAAATGCATTACAAGTCACGCTATCCTAAGAGATACGGTTCCCAAAACGTACCCGTTCCACGCTTTTGGAGCCTCAGCCGTTTAAGGATCTCACCAAATTTCTCATGCTTGCTTACGTTGGGAAGTTTAACATGAACGCCAGCACGCAACCCTGTGCCCAGGTTGGAGGGGCAAGTTAAAACGTAACCCAAGTGCTCGTTCCACATGAACTCGTGGCCCTTCTCTTTAAACAAAGACTCGATCTGCAAGACGTACGGGTCAGAATGTAAAACATTAAGATAACTGCATTTCTTTACACAGTAAGCCAACGTTATAGCTCAAGGACAAACCTGTGTGAGGCCCGTGCAGAAACGGTTAAAAACTTCTTTCATGTTTCCACCTTTCTGCATGGAGATGACACGTAGGTGATCTTCCTCATTAACCCAGACCAGGAATGTCTTATTGTCATTGTGCCTGTAACAAAGTCAAATAATCTGCATTAAAAAAAAGTTCAGATTATGAATTTCATACATTAAGACAAGCCCAGCAGCCCACCCTCACCAGATCCCTCGGGCATCGGGCCAATCACGAGCCATTCCTGAAGCCAGCAGCAGTGGGGACACGGGTTTATCAAACAGGAAGTGATCGTCAATCAGCTGCTGCTGCTCTTCGTCCGTCATGTCTTTAAGGGCATAGTACTTTCCTTTCAGGTCCCCATCAAGGGCTCCCAAAGCTGGAACACATACATAAACAGCCTTAAGGCACCACAACAACATGGTAGATACCAGAACACAACTGCCATGTTGACTGGATGGCAAATTACTAACCATCAATATTAGCTTACCCTCAATAGACAGATTTTCAACGCCACGTCTCTCTCCACGGCTGCAGTGGGGGGGCAGGCAGAATCCTCGGATGCTCCTGCCGGTTCGCACTCTTGAGCTCAAAACGTAGTTGGGGTCAAGGTCGTCTCCACCCTATCGAAACAAGAGCGAATTTACAGCCGACCCTTAAAAATGAAGCCCGATTAGATGCGCAGAACAGAGGTATGGTATACCTGGAGGTTGTCTGGGTTAAGGTCAGTCTTGTGTGTGTCTGTGGGTTTATAGCCACCATGGCGGTCCTCAATAACGGGGTCCAAAAGATCTTTGAACACCTCATATGTCTCCTCATCTCCAGCGACGCAGCCGACTGTCATGATGAAGGGATGGCCTGTAATACAGAGAAATGTTCAACCAATGCTTTTAGTGGTGAGCATTCTGGGATTTTAATATTCTGATGATAGACCAACAATGAGCTGACAATTGAATTATTTAGACACAATCTCCCTTTGTTTCACTTCCACTTAAATCTCAGATCTAAAGGGTTGTTGCACACTAAAGTGCATTACTGAAGAATATTGGCATACCACCAAGTTCACAGTAACGGGCATGAGCAAGCAGTGTCACAGAAAACTCATGCAAATCATGCTACAAGAAAACGTAATGTTGAGGGCATACCAGGCCCAAAAAGCTTTAAATGTGCCTTTCAGAGTTAGTTTGCATACTAAACGGAATTAAACATGCACCTGAAGGTGCGCTTTTAAGACACCAATGAAGCTATGGGAACGTAGCAAATATTGATCACTTTTTCACCAATGCAACATTGTGGGAAATTTATGTACTAAACAAATGGATTAAAGACCCACTGAAGTGCCTAAAACGTGCAGCCTTGTTTGATGCGTTGGTACAATAGAGACAGAGCGCAGTGCATCATTACCCGAAAACCACGCCCACCAGGGGAACAAAATCCATCCGTCTCCATTGACTTTATTGCGAGAGGCCGCCTCCTTGTCATTTCTGGCTTATTACAAAAACAGAATGCCTAAAAGCTGCTGTGTGACAGGGTGTACTGCTAACAATCTAAAAAAAGTAAGTTTTTATAAGCTGTCGACCCCAAAAAATTAGCGTTTAAAGACACAAGTGAAAACAGGCAACTTTTCATAGTACTACTTTTAGTAGAACAGCGCCCACTAGAGGGAAACTTAGTCGGCGATCCATTTTTCTCCTTAAAGGCTAGGTTTTACGGTTTGACAGCCTATAAAAACGCATTTCTGGGTTTCTTGGCTTGCCAGCTGCACATATTGTCACACGGCAGCTTTTAGGCATTCTTCTGTTTTTTGTTATAAGCAAGAAATGACAAGGAGGCGGCCACCCGCAACACAAAGTCAATGGAGACGTTGTTCTTCTCTTATCCCCGGTGGGCGTGGTCTTTAAATTAGCATAACTGCGCTCTGTCTCCATTTCCACTGAAACCGGAAGTTAGGGCGGGGCATATTTAATGGCTCCTCCTCCATTTCAAATAACCAAAAGCGTTAAGTACAACCTCACAACCTGGAGTCTGATGAGATGGGTGCAGAACAACATTATATAAACATTGATCTGTATTGGTGAATGATAATGTTTTGAATGCTTTTCTCTTTAAAATGAGAAAAGATAAAGTTTAAGCACACAAATGTATAAATATCCCTGAGGCTGACATAAAGTAAATGTCAAGGCTTTGGATAAAAGTATGCGTCAAGCACAAAAATGTATTTCTAGTGCGTAAACGTAATGTTAAAAATGGAAACAGGGGGCCGGTTTTCAAAAGCAAGGACACTTAACGTTACCTGGGTTATCGACCCCTGTCTGGATGACGTCATCCAAGGTAAATCCGCTTGGAGTTTGTTTGTCCCGCAGGCTGGCGTACATCTCAGGAGTGAGCACCTTCGCCATGTGGTTATTGTGCTTGCTGAGGTCGGGATACTCCTGCTCCGCGGAGTAGTTCATCTTCAGCAGATTGTGAGTGTTACCGAAAGGCATGGTCGCGTTTACCTGCAAGAAAACACACCGTTCACCTACGAACTGAAGGCCACGAACTGAATTTCAATTCGGTTCAGACGCAATTACGACAGCCCCTCAGCTGCATTCATTATGACGTAATCGCATTAAAAGATAATTTGATGCAACAAACGCAATTTAAATGCAATTGAAATTTGCTTAGACTGCAACGGCAATAAAGACAAATAAATAGCGATGGCGCGAGGCGTCATGCTGGCAGTAAA
Organism: Misgurnus anguillicaudatus; assembly: GCF_027580225.2. Classification (NCBI taxonomy): domain Eukaryota; kingdom Metazoa; phylum Chordata; class Actinopteri; order Cypriniformes; family Cobitidae; genus Misgurnus; species Misgurnus anguillicaudatus. Next base: position 16,404,224 of record NC_073354.2, read on the forward strand.
TATGATGGAATGTGTCGAGCGCGCGCCCGATTAACGATGCGTCTTTAGCTATAAAACGCATGCAGATTTTCAGTTATGTAATACCTTCTGTGCAAAATAACGGTACTGGATGAGAATGCTTTGCTAGTCTTTGATGCACACGAATGCGTAATGCGCAGTACTGGAAAACGTCCTTGTAGATAAAGGAGGCTGACTGCAAGGTCGTTACTGATGTTCGGGACAAAAGCACCTTGTCATGCACGTATCCGCGTACTTTCAACCAATGTCGGACAATTTAAATCGTTTATATACATATATATTGCTGTATTAAGAGCATTGGGCTTAAAGCGTTGCGGTAAGATAAACAGCTTCTCATGTCGTCAACAAAATCTCAGTTATTCTCTATTATTCTCAATATTAACAACACATTGCTATACTAGTCAATGCCACACACGTATTTTTCCCAGTAAGTTAGATATATCAGTGTCTTCCGAATAATAAAACAGTCAAGACGTAACGTTATTTGAAAACGTCAAATAAAACTGCCATTTTAAAAGCAACATACCTTACACTGTTTTCCTTTGGGAAAGTGGTCTTAATCCTTCCTAAAGTCCAACAGATCACACACAAAGACTGATAACGGTGTCCAGTAATAAGCTGCTTTGTGGGGTTTTTATACCCTGCACGAGCTTTCTTCTGATTGGACGCTATTTGAGTCCATTCATTTTATTGGAGAGGGAGCCGCATCATGTCCACAACATCAAGTATTTGCTTACATTGATCACGTGATGCTTTCTCCTTGACGTCTCGTTATGATTGACAACAAAATTGAACAATGAGGAATTTGATTCATGCGCTTGTATTAAGACGTCTTTGATTAGCATACAATATGTAACTGAGGCACGGTTTTATTGTTGTGACTAGACAGTTAGTTCTAGCTGTCTGATCTTAACGTATCACTAAAGCACGAGCAGTTTAGTTAAAATTGCATTGATTTTTAGTGAATGTGTGCTTGTATATTATTTACTACAATTTCTTTTTTTTTCATTAAAAGTGCATTTTATGTAGCATCTTATGTGGTTTAATTCCTATGTGGATCTTTAAATTGCCAAGTCATGTTGCCAGATTGGTGCTATCTGTACTGCTTTTTTTAAGATAGATAGATAGCACTATCAGAGTCTTCTGGATTTGGGGGCTTTCTGGTATGGGGAAGGAAGTGATAGGGCTACTGGTTCCTAAACTTTGTGACCTTGTTGCTATTGACTGTATGTGTCAAAGTATTAATAATGTGTAAATTAGTATTTGCTGTCTTTATACTATCTTCCAAGATGCCAGTGGTCTTTGATGTTGTGCCCAGTTTGGCCACACCCCTTCTTTTGTGATGTCGGGGGTATACAGCCTTCACTTTAAATTTCGCTGACATTTTGAGTACAGAAAGGGAAAACCAGACAGGTAAAGCAAACACATCAATTTATCTTGACATTGACATGTCAATGGATGAGTCAGCAGAGATCTTGCTTTAATTCGAAATACTTTTACACCAACAGTGAGAAAGAGAATGACTATGAAGCTCCAGACTGCCTCTGATGATTATTCATGATGGCAGGATTTTTTTCCATTCAAGGCTATGGACTGGTTTGTTTCTCTCCAGTAGTTCACAGAGTTCACATTTTGACAGGGTGCGACAAAGGCTGGGAGTGCTGATGTCATAGGAGGCTACAGTAGCACGTTTTGTGTATGTGTGTGTGAGTATATGCATTTTCTCATCTTTATCTCCTAAATTTTCTGAAATTCAAAACTTTGGAAGGAATATGGATGGACATAGCATCGCTGCTTGTATCCTTGCAGCTTACACTTGCATGCATTGGCACTGGCAGGTCTGGTGGATTGGCATAGCCATGTTATTTAACAGCAAAAACTCTTGGTAAGGCAGCATGGTATTTCAAATTAATCTGGTTGACCAATGAAGTTGATGAATGATGCATAGTGAGCAACATCAAACATTGGTAAAATGCTTATGTGAACTCATAATGCATTGGTAGAGTATAACATCAACTAAACCAGATTTTATTTGTACATAATGTACCCCCCTCCCATGGCACATTGTGTGTCAAGCCCTTATGACAGGGAGCTGTCAAAATCACCCTTTCCTCTTGACAAGTCTCTCATTTGCATTGCTCTCGAGAGCAATCCACTCTTTAATCCGCTCTTTTCCTCTTCAGTAACCTTGCTGAAGCTCCGTGGAGAGACAAAATCAGCATTTAGTAATTACAGATGGGAGGCCAAAAATTATTCAAATGCATTTCGCATCTGTTGTGTATTGCAGCACTTTTGAAAGATGCTTTTACTGCATGTTGATGGTCTCTAATTATTCATTTACAATTTGTGACCCGCCTTTTAAACCCCAGTTAAAGTAATTTTTTTTAGTGATCGTTTATAATGTATTCTGAATATTTTGTAAAAAATGAACCTTGATAGCTTTAATATTGACTGAGCAAGGTCATGCCAACAATTTAAATCATGACTGAAATCAAATTTTGATGTTCCTGATCTCATAATTATTATAAGATTTGAGAGTATACCATGGATTTCACAAACTGGGTCACATTTCATAGCATTGGAAAAGCGAGCCTACATTTCTCCTTCTGTTTATGTGCACTGATACAATACAGTACACCATGCAGCTTTGCAAAGTCAGGGTGATTTATAATATTCAAGCTTTGCTAGACAAAGTATGCTGCTCACAGTTGTGTGTTTGAGTCACCAATCTTGTGGTTTTCTGTGATTACGCTTACACGAAGTCATCCGCAGGATAATTTGCATTATTTGTTTGCATAAAGATCACCACAACTGACTGAATTCACAGTGATGTTAAGCTGAAGGTCATGGCTAAAGGGATACCTCAGCTTTGGCTGTTTTGCTTGTTTTCAGCTGACGCATACCAGCCGGTAAAGGTATCCATTGCAGGTGATCTGCCTTAAAACAGCCTTGCTTGTTTGAGTGACAGTTGCATCCACCAATCAGCAACCGTCTGTTATCTGTTGCCCAATCCGGCAGCATCACTTTAAGGACCAGATGATTTTTAAACCAATGAGAGAGCAGGAACTCGTTAACCCTGTTTGCAGACATAAGGGTGTTTGTAGGATCACAGTGGTTGACTCGGAGCCAAATGTTTCTAGAAACTGCACTGGGATGGATAGATGCTCGTACTGTATGTATCACAATCCTATCACTGCTTTAATATAGAGGAAAGCAATTGTGAATTACCCAAAATAATATATTATTTAAGGATATAAACAAGAAGAAAAGCTGAGCTAGTGCATGACATAATAAAATAGTAGAAAACAACCGTACAACCATGGCGTATCGGCGAAACCTTTAGAGCGACATGGCATACGCTATTGTACCCAACAGCGTGACGCAACCTATTTTCCAGGTCTTCTATTCAGAGGCCGGTAAAGATCGCCTGCCTCGCCTTTGCTCTCTGCCTATTGTGGTCAAAGGGGCTGGCAATGGTAGATGCCATTTAAATTTTAACTAGTCAAATGAATTTAGGTCAGCATCGGCTTTCATAAGAACTCAATTATCTTGAATAATAAATCTAGACTGCTCACCCTCCTGCAGTGAGAGAGCCCATCCATGAGTGAAGAGCCCTGCACCAAACAACAGTGCATTCAGCTTCGGCTCTGAGAACACTGAGCACACTGTAGGGTTCAATACTTAACTGTTTATGGGTCTCATGGGTGCCGTGTATAAGTTGTAGGCTATATATACCGGATAACGCAATTCATAATTAACAGTTCATATTTTTGTCACACACACATACACACTTTGTTTTTGTATTTAACTTTTAGAAATGTATTAATTTTCACTTCTGTGGGAAGGTACAGAGTGTACTGTGCTTGTGTTACTGTGATCGTAAAGCTGCCATCCGTAACGTTTTTGGTTGAAAATAAACAAAAATCAGCCTGCAAGTATGAAGTATGCAGACTGATCTCACGGAAAGTCGTGTTATAGTCACGAAAAATGTGATTAATTTATTCGTGTCAATGGCACGAAAATTCAGCTTTTTTACATGCCTTGAGCACGAATGTCTTTTACATGTCCTTAGCACGAATTTCTATAAATAGTTTTTCGTGTCCGTGGCACGAAAATTCAGCTTTTTTACGTGCCTCGAGCATGAATGTCTTTTTCATGTCACTCGAACAAATTTCTATAAATTGTTTTTTGTGTCCATGGAACAAAAATTTAGCTTTTTTACGTGCCTTAAGCACAAATGTCTTTTTCGTGTCACTAGCATGAATTTCTATAAATAGTTTTTCGTGTCCGTGGCACAAGAATTCAACTTTTTGACGTGCCTTGAGCACGAATGTCTTTTACATGTCCTTAGCACGAATTTCTATAAATAGTTTTTCATGTCCGTGGCACAAAAATTAAACTTTTTGACGTGCCTTGAGCACGAATGTCTTTTTCATGTCCTTAGCACGAATTTCTATAAATAGTTTTTCGTGTCCGTGGCACGAAAATTCTGGTTTTTTATGTGCCTTCACAGCATGAATGTCTTTTTCGTGTTAATCGCACGAGTGTGCTCAAGGCACATAAAAATGCAGAATTTCTATAGAAAAGGTATTTAAGGTGGCCAATTGCAAGTTATCTCTTTGACTCTCCTCTGAAGAGTGGCAACATGGAGGCTTCAAAACAACTCTCAAATGACCTGAAAACAAAGATTGTTCAACATTATGGTTTAGGGGAAAGCTAAAAAAAGTTATCACAGAGATGTCAGTGTCCACAGTGAGGAACATAGTGAGGAAATTGAAGACCACAGCCACAGTTCTTGTTAAGACCAGAGGTGGCAGTCCACGTAAAATATCGGAGAGGCAAAGGCGAAAGGAAGGTGAGAATGGTCCAACGGGTGTCATGCATGGCGGCATTTTCCAATAAAATCACCACAGTCAAATTTGGTGGAGGTTTCATCATGCTATGGGGCTGTGTGGCCAGTGCCAGGACTGGAAATCTGGTTAAAGTTGAGGGTTGCATGCATCCACTCAATATCAGCAAATTCTTGAGAATAATGCTGAGTAATCCATCACAAAGTTGAAGTTACGCCGGGGCTGTATATTTTAACAAGACAAAAACCCAAAACACTGCTCAAAATCTACTTGGGCAGACATACAAATACATTCTGATATGTTCTGAAATGGCCATCCCAGTCCCCAGACCTGAATATCATTGAACAGCTGTGGGGGTGATTTAAAGCAGGCTGTCCATGTTTGGCAACCATCTAACTGAACTGGAGATGTTTTGTACGGAGGAACGGTCCAAAATACATTCATCCAGAATCCAGACACTCATTACAGGCTATAGGAAGCGTCTAGAGGCTATTATTTCTGCTAAAGGCACACAAAAGCTGTCTATTTCTTCTTTATTTTCACTTCTTCCAAGAACAGAAAGCTATGGAGCATTTTCGTCACCATAATGTTTGATTCCTGTTCTTTGTTTTCTTCTTGTTTGTTCTAAACTTTGTTTGCAATGGTGGTTAAGCTACTTTTCTTTGTATATCCTAAATTCTGAATGTCTTTACTTGTCCTGAATCAGTGCTAGAGTAATCATTTGAATAAGAAATCATTTGTACTACATATGTGTCGAACGTGGCCATCCACAAAAAAAAGTAGGGGTGCACCAATAAATGCTGATATACACTAATAATACGTGGGCGATAACTATTCTTAATCGCACAGCTGATATTATTCACAGCTATTTCATGTACTACGGCTTTTGATCAGCAAGTCCTTATCGATCTGAAATCACTGTTAGTTTGAGTCGTTATAACATGCATTTAAAAAAGCAACACTCGTCAAACATAATCATCATACATATTCTTTATTATCATGAAAATACCTGAAAAGGTTTGAAAAACAGCAATATAAATATATCCTTAAGCCATTTCCTGGAGCTGCGTGTCATAGCTGCATGTATATGGTTCTTCGTCTACAGCGCATATTGAGTTTCTGCACGAGAGCGCCCTCTGGCTTTTGGATGTAACGGCAATTTACCGTAATTTATTGAGAAGCATAGCAAGCATCATCGGCCGATATATCGGTGCACCCCTTAAAAAAAAAAAAAAAACGATACCAAACCCTCAAAGCGCACTTTCTATGTATGTAAATCTAAGAAGTGCGCTTTACCTTCTTGCTTTATAGATGGTACACTGTATAGAATTCAGAAATGGACAAAACGATTACTGACTTCCACTGTAAGTGTATTTATGTCAACGTTGTTTTTTTTTGTTGTTTTTGCAAACAGAGGTTAAAAATTCATAGTAATCGCAAACATCTGTGGCTTGCTTTTTATTTTCACACAGATTTATTTTAAAACATACAACAACATGTTTACAAAGTATAAGTATTTAGGCAGGAGTACTTAATAAAGGTGTGGCTTATTAGCCATCATTAAGTGCCCAGAAGAGCCTCTTATAAAGGCTATGGAAGCGAATCTTAGTTTGAGTTCAGTCTTTCTAAATCATGCTTGAGAGGGATTATGTATAATGGTTGTGAAGTGCTCTGCAGCAATCTCTCCCATTTCCCACAGTTTTTATGTTGTTTAATACTGTAGAGAGAAATGCATGATCTGCTGAATGCACAGAGCGCATTGCTGACTCTCCAAAAACCAGATAGTATAGAGCTTGTGGTACACACTCTGTATTACATAATACACACACTCCCTTCCCCACAGACATAACACACTCTGAGTCACACATTATGCGACGTCACAGTTTGTTATGAGGCTGTGGTGTTAGATTTGTCAGAGCTACATCCTTTGGGAACAGTTGTACTCAGCGAGATCCATATTGAACACACGGCTCTTGTTTTGCTGGTGCATGAGAAAATGCATTATCATATTAGACTGAGTAAGGTGGGTGGAGTCCGCTCTGTCGACCGTTGATGTCTGCCGGTGTAGTTGCGCAGATGATGCTGCATGACAGCTCTGCTGAGACACTGCGGGTGTGTAGCATTTCATTCTGACATTTACGCAGCAGTTATGCAGCCTTAAGGTCACATAGGCTCAACATTACGGATACACACCTACAAATGCTTGAAATATTTTACATTAGGATGAGTATTTACAAGTTACTGTATATGTATATGTAAATCTTACTATGAATCTGTTAATCTGCAATCCTCGCTCTAGGAACACAATGCTTCTCTATTCTACTCTATTATACAGTCAGTGTTGAGGGTAACGCATTACAAGCAACGTGCATTACGTAATAATATTACTTTTCTGAAGTAATGAGTAAAGTAACGCATTACTTTTTAAATGTACACATTAATATTTGAGTTACTTTTTTAAAATAGTAATGCAAGTTACTTTTCAGTTTAATTAATTTGATAAAAAAATACTGAATTAAACTAAACGTAGTCATGTAGAAAGTATACTAGAAAATACTACTCAAGCCGAAAGTATACTAGTGACGTCCGCGTATGCGCGCCGTCCACATGACGTCATTTTTGTCATCGGGAGGGTGTCATCTAAACTGTGTTTGCAATGGTGGATCAGTTACCTATCCTAATGTTTTAATGTACTGTAAATGTCGCCAAATCAGTGCTGCCCTGACGGTCCGTAGGCAAATAATTTGAATAAGAAATCATTTGTATTGCGTATAGTGTCGAACGCGGCCATCCGCGTGTAGCCGCGGGTAGAAAGCTACGTGGACGCGTGCATGCGCGAGCCGGACGCGGAAAAAAGGTATACCTTGGCCTTTACACACTATGTGTGCGCACCTGTGCGGGAACAGTTTGAGTCAGAAATGGAGATGGCAAGCCAGAACTTGACATTTTTGTAATGGAAATATGCAATTTCTGAATGCAGAACTTCTCAGTCATAAAAAAACACCTGCAAGGCCTGAAAGACATCAAGCATAAGCCCAGTAAGAAAAGTAACTCAAAAGTAACTTAAAAGTATTACTTTCCATGAAAAGTAACTAAGTAACGCAATAAGTTACTTTTTTGGGGACTTAATATTGTAATGCATTAATTTTAATAGTAACTTTCCCCAACACTGTATACAGTTGTATAATAAAAAGAAATATAATACCTGGTCAATTTTGTGTTAAAAATATAAATGTATTTCTTGTTTAAAGCTGCAATCTAAAAATTTTAGGTAAAAAAAACAAAAATCAATTATTGAGCAAGTACATAAAGAATTACAAATTTCCGTGGTATAGTCACGGAATATTTTGCTTGTATATCCGTGCCTGTACCACGGAAAAGTGTTTGGGTTTGGATGTCATTATAAGTAACACAAAGTATTTCTTACCCCAAACCCAAGAGACAATTGTAAGAAAATATGAAAAACAATTGATTAACCAATACGTGAAACTGACACGGAAAAATGCGGAGATCCGTGAGAATGTCACGGATTAATGAGCAAAATATTCCGTTACTATAACACGGAAATTCCTGATTCACGATGGGAAGCTTATGGTGCATAAACACCAGAAATGAATTCAACTATTTGCGCAAGTGGATTACATACAAAATCAATGCAAAGACGCAAATAGATGCGAGTTTGGCGTGAGGTGATGCGAATGACGCGAATTGGGTGGCGCGATTGCAGCGAATATGCCCTATTCGCCTTAAATGCGTCTTCCGCGCAAGTTGAAATATTCAACTCAAGCTGACAATTTACATGACGCAAAGTTAAATCCTGCGAGTAATGCGATGCTTCACCTTTTGTGAGTATGCAGCATTATAATAATGATTTATACGTTGAGCTGTTGGGTCAAATTTTACAGGAAATGTGAGATGTTTGCCAACAAATTTAAACCTGTAATTTTATGTTTTAAACAGAGATGGCGATGTAGAGGCAAATAATTATAGATTGCAGCTTTAAAAAAGAGATCATAATACAGCACTTTCTTATCTGACAGCTTAATTTTGTTTTGTTCCATGTTTTTAGGAACGCAGATTGTGTGCTTTTGGCTTCTTCTGTCTCCAGCTAGACTATTTTGGCTGTGTAATGTTTGCATGATTTATGTCAACTTTAGTTTCCATCATAAGCTTTGTGGAGGAAGCGCAATGTCTAACCCTATCTATATCTCTCTATCCCTCTTTATCATTTCCCAGTTCTGTTAGCTTTGTCTGTTTTGGAGTGGGGCGAAAAGAAAGGCTGGTATATGAACCCATTTTGTCTTTACTTTCTTTAAAGACTCCCTTTACAACGGCTATTGCTCTACCCCAGTCACCTTTATTTTATATGTTCTGTTTGCCATGTGACTGCAGCAGAGTTATTTTCTTCCCGTGCTGTGCTGTAATTGATTTTTGTTCTTGGAGACAAAATTGGACCTTGCGCCTGTGGCCTACATGACATTTTTGTTCTAGCCAGCTCCTGCAGATGAGCTATGATTAGACAAGTGCAAAAAAAGCTCTCTCATCTCATCATCTTCTCATCCTCTTTATCCACCTGCTGGACTTTCATTCACAGATTTTCATTTGCATGTGAACGCAATGCATGGCCGCTGTATTGCTTTCATTGTTGCCATGTGAACAGCAGAGGGGATGATGTCATTGCACTCATCTCACCTCTCCACACGGCCCGATTAGCTTAGAGGACACAGCGGGCTGTTGAAAGTGGGTAATTATGAGTGAAGGCATGGTTTTTAGCCCCTGCACACGCTGAATGCCCATACAGTTTCCTTGCCAACCGTAGAGCACAGTGGTAGAAAATGCCACGATTATTCAAAAGGTCTTGGAGAGGCATACAATATAGAGTCTTTTTCGTTTACTTTGTTTTGGTTGATTGATTTGTTTGGATTGATTTGTTTTGTATTGGATGAATTTTACACAGGAAAATTCAGTTTGGGCTTTGTTAAAGAAATAGTTCACCCAAATATGAAAATTCTCTCATAATTTACATTTATAAAGTAATCCAAATGACTCATTGGTTCTCATAAGGTGTCTTCATATACATCCGTGATGGAATGAGGGCAATAAACTATAAAAGACTTTTGGGTGAAATACTCTTAATACTGTACAACATAAAAAACAACCAGATTTAGTCAGTTTTAAGGAACAAGGTCTCAGCTGTTCATTTTCACTTAACATACATGTGCTGTAAGCTGTTCTCAGTGGAGATGACATGAGAAAATGCTAATCACATACACTGTGGGGCTCTGAAAACACGCACACACGCATGCAGCACGCGCGCACACACACACGTTAGTTAGGTAAAAGCCTGCTCTGTTAAAATGAAAAACATGAAGCAGTATGAATTTTCAGGCTGGTTAGTAGTAGTCTGGGGCTAGAGAATAGAGGTCTGCTTTATATTTGGCCTATATATTTTTTGTAAATACACAAAATAATATCTAAGCTTAGTCTCTCCTGCTTTGTGATGCCGCATCCATACGATTGTTTTGTAATCATGCTTCATGTGTCCCTTCATCTCTGTGTTTTTATAGCTCATTGCTTTTCGTCCGCTCAGAGAATGCTGAAATGTTAGCAAAAAAAAATTATGTGAGCATGAAAACAGATGCTAAATATTGTATGTTATTATATTCCCCCTGAAGCAAATAATATATTTGGTATGTGATATTATTAAAAAATGTCTATTTCTTCTGTATTTATGATACATAGTGAGTCATAGAGCAGGAAAAAAAGTTTTTTAAAAAGCTGGACATTTCTAACCCCCCCACCTCCCTTCTTGTTTTCATTCCATCCATGTTTTCAGTCCATGTCACCTTGGCTAACAACTTTCAAGGGCCTTTATAACCCAGAATTCATCACTGTCAGTAAGGACCCTCCCTTTCTCTCCACAATAAGAACTATAAGAATTGAATGGCTGTTTTGTGTTCCTTTATTTATTGTTGAGTTTTGCATTTTCCTAAACATAGTTACTGCTAAGAGAGTGACATTTGCATTCAATTTATGCATTTTGCAAATGCATTTATCTAAATGTACTTACTGTGCATTACAAGGTACAGTGAGGAAAATAGGTGTTTGAGCGCCCTGCTGTTTTGCAAGTTCTCCCACTTAGAAATCATGGAGGGGTCTGAAATTGTCATCGTAGGTGCATGTCCACTGTGAGAGACATAATCCAAAAAAAATCCAGAAATCACAATGTATGATTTATTTGTATGACACTGCTGCAATAAGTATTTGAACACCTGAAAAAGTCAACGTTAATATTTGGTACAGTAGCTTTTGTTTGTCGCTGAGTTTGAGCATCCTCCAAAGATTCTCTATTGGGTTTAGGTCTGGAGATTGGCTAGGATACGCCAGAACCTTGATATGCTTCTTACAGAGCCACTCCTTGCTTATCCTGGCTGTGTGCTTCGGGTCATTGTCATTTTGGAAGACCCAGCCTCGACCCATCTTCATTGCTCCAACTGAGGGAAGGAGGTTGTTCCCCAAAATCTCGCAATACATGGCCCCGGTCATCCTCTCCTTAATACAGTGCAGTCGCCCTGTCCCATGTGCAGAAAAACACCCCCAAAGCATGATGCTACCACCCCCATGCTTCACAGTAGGGATGGTGTTCTTGGGATGGTACTCATCATTCTTCTTCCTCCAAACACGTTTAGTGGAATTATGACCAAGAAGTCTCATCTGACCACATGACTTTCTTCCATGACTCCTCTGAATCATCCAAATGGTCATTGGCAAACTTAAGACGGGCCTGGACATGTGCTGGTTTAAGCAGGGGAACCTTCCGTGCCATGCATGATTTCAAACCATGACGTCTTAGTGTATTACCAACAGTAACCTTGGAAACGGTGGTCCCAGCTCTTTTCAGGTCATTGAACAGCTCCTCTCGTGTAGTTCTGGGGTGATTTCTCACCTTTCTTAGGATCATTGAGACCCCACGAGGTAAGATCCTGCACGGAGCCCAGTCCGAGGGAGATTGACAGTCATGTTTAGCTTCTTCCATTTTCTAATGATTGATCCAACAGTGGACCTTTTTTCACCAAGCTGCTTGGCCCTTTCCAGCCTTGTAGAGGTGTACAAATTTGTATCTAGTGTCTTTGGAAAGCTCTTTGGTCTTGGCCATGTTAGTAGTTGGATTCTTACTGATTGTATGGGGTGGACAGGTGTCTTTATGCAGCTAACAACCTCAAACAGGTGCATCTAATTAAGGATAAAAAATGGAGTGGAGGTGGACATCTTAAAGGCAGACTAACAGGTCTTTGAGGGTCAGAATTCTAAAGGTAGGTGATAGACAGGTGTTCAAATACTTACTTGCAGCTGTATCATACAAATTAATAGATTAGGTCTCTCACAGTGGACATGCACCTACGATGACAATTTCAGACCCCTCCATGATTTCTAAGTGGGAGAACTTGCAAAATAGCAGGGGGTTCAAATACTTTTTTTCACTGTATATATTTTTGAAACAATATTTGAAGGCCCCCCACTCATTCAATTTTATCCAAATAAAATTAACTAGAGCTTGAAATGACTAGACAGATGTATATTCGCTACTAAAATGGCTAAAAAAAGACACATCCAGATTTTTGCTTGTTTTAGCTTATTTTAATGCATGTTTTGTCCAATTTCTAATAATTTGAAGTCATCTTGAGGCCTCCTTGGAAATCTGTGGGCCCGGCCCCCTGGTTGGGAAACACTGCCCTATGGATCAAACCTTTTGCATTGCTAACGGCCTTTTGCATTGCTAAACCAATTCTCTACCAGTTAAGCTACAGGAACACTCCTGGGCATTTTATCAGTGGGGGGCTCGTGTTTGTTGCATCATGTGAACCATGTGCATCACGTGTTTTGTCAAAATAAGTGCATACTGCACACGCGTGAAAACCATTTATGATAAAAGAGAAACTCACGGTCACACAATACTCGCAAGACACTCCCTTAACAGTAAACTTTGATTACGCATGAGATTATGCGAGTATCTGGCAAACGTGAGCGTCTCTTTTATCATAAACCGCATAGACGCGTCTGCAGCAGGCACTTATTTTAACAAGACGTGATGCACACAGGATCTCTCGATGCGCAGAACACATATTTTAAAATTACGAACCACACACATGACGGCTACATAAATGTTATGACGAACTTTGGATCTTGCGCCCACGGATCTCACTAAATTCGTTGTAATGCTTGGAATCTTGAATACGGTGATCATAATTTATTGCAGAGTAAATGAAAACAGCCATGTCCTGTGGGAATCCTTTCAAACAATGCCAAAATGTAAGCAAATAAACATTGATTAAATGTAATTGTTTGCCTTTTCACTGTCACATCTTTGGAAACCAAGACCTCTGTATCTCAGTCTGTTTCTGTAGGGGCCATTTGAACATATTTAACAATTAACACATTACACCCACCATCACTACATCAGCAGGCTTTCTTATGTTGTATTACAATGTAACTCTGTTCTGTTTTATCAAACCTCTCGCATCTGACACTTGAATGTCGCGGGAATTGCAGAGGATTTCAATGAGTTTCTAAAATTAAGCTCATTCAAATCCTCTTGGATGTTAGCGTGTCATCTGCATGTTGCCACAACTAAAACCTAGGTACTTTAACCTAAAACTTGCTAAATAAAGTGGAAAAAACACTGAAGGAGTGGTGGCAGTCCACAGATGCATTAGCTGCAAAGATGCAGGAGTGAAGAGTCCCTTTCACTTTGCATTTTATGTCTCTCACCTCCTTGCAAATTGTACATTCTCCCAGCATCTATATGTGAATTTCTCCTTCTGTTTCTCACCTACACAATCTCTCCTCCAATACCCAATGAGGTGGGCTTTAAGGCTACTCACACAGAGTCAACAAACTGATTCAACAAAACTTATTAACTGTTGGAAGTTGGTCACTTATTAGGGCAGTGTGAACCACTGTAGCATTAAGACTATTAAAGGGCACCTATTATGCAAAATCCATTTTTACAAGGTGTTTCGGCATAAATGTGTGTTGGCAGTGTGTGAACACAACAACTCTACGATGAAAAAAAAATACACCCGCTGCTTGTTTTTTTAACCTTTATTACACCAAAGCAGTATCTTTAGACATGCCATATTGATTTTCTTATCAATAAAGCCCCGTCCACTAACAGTCCTGTATTACCATAGTTTCCAACCTCAGACTGTATTAATCAGATCTATTTTAACTGAAAGCGCTCACTGTCTGTTTGTAAGGGAGTGAGGAGCTGCAGCTCATTTGCATTTAAAGGTACAGACATTTAAACAGCGCGTTTTTATTTTAAAGCAACACTATGTAGTTTTTTTTACCTTTAAATAATGTCTCTAAAATTATTTCAGTTATAGAACAACTTTTAACTGGACAAATTGTACTGTTGCTGCACCTAAGCAGCCTTCTAGCTGCTACAAGCAAACTCTGAAAGTGGCGGTGGAGGGTAGAGCACACAGCCCCCCCCCCTCCCCTGCCTGCAGAAGAGTGTCTGATATCAGGCACTGTTGCGCTTTTCAACCACATGGGGGAGCTGTAAGTCATTTTTACATGGAAACTACATAGTGTTGCTTTAAATATATATATATATATATATGTATATATATATATATATATATATATATATATATATATATATATATATATATATATATATATATATATATATATATATATATATATATATATATATATATATATATATATATATAATCCACTGACAGCCCTGTCCCCACAACTAAAACTAAAAATGTATTTTTTTGTGTCCTTAAAAGTTTCACATATACAGATAACAATGGTTTTAAAAAGATCCCCATTCAAACAGTCGAAAAATGCTGTATCATGCATGCCACATCAGTAGTTTGTGATGTTACACAATGTCTAAACTCTTAATTTGCATGCGTGATGATGTCACTTTTTTTGGAAATGTGTTATTAGTTTACATGGAGACAATAATGGCATAATTTTTAAACATTTTGCAACCTTTTCAAAGCCCCTAAGAAGCCGCTGTTGTGTAAATAGCCGAAACAAAGTTTTCAGGGTTTTTTTGTGCAGTTTTTCAGTGTTGTGTAAACGCCCCCTGTTTTTTAGGTGGCTGACGTTTTGAAAGTAGGGGTAATTCTCTTTTCCTCTCATAACTCTATGGTAAAGGTTGAGGCACTGACTGTACACAGATGAATTTTTCAGTTCAGCACTGCTTCAAGTTGTCTGCCTTGAATTATGAATGATTTAACATTCTAGTAGGGTACATGTGTTATTTTTGTCAATGGGAATGCCTGTTTGTGTCGTATGGCGTTTCCCTCTCCTTGTGAATGTGCAGGCGAATGTTTGTGTTTAATGCATAAGGGGGAGGGGGGACCGCAGTTACCACTGCATTGCTGCAGTTTCCCATGATGCATTTGGGCATCCAACATACACACCCATTTTGAGTGTTATGACTTCACCTGTCCTCTGTCCTCTATTCCTTTCTTTAAAGAGTTGGCCTGTCCCTATAGCTTTGCTGTATATGCTAAAATGTTAGTCAGCACTTAAACATCTCGATTTATTAACTGTTTATCCAAATACTAAAACAACTGTATAGCAAAACTCTCACAGAAACACAGCAACCTCTGAATTGCTTTTAAACAACCTCAGTCTAAGCGATATGCTACACCTGACATAAGTCATCAATGAGGAGAAAAAGAGAGAGTGAAAGTGGAGACACAGGGTCATTTTCCTGTGTTACACTTTTTGTTTTTTTTCATCTTTGGTGCATGCCTGTTTTGAAGGCCATTCTTGCCTCTCTGATTACATTAAAGTTTAATAGTAATGTGACAAGCAAGAGTACCGCAGCCATTATCCTGTTACACTTGTTTATTAGCTCCACTATCAAGTTTTGATATACATATTTCATTAAACACATCCTTCTATCACAGCCTTATATACAGAGATCAATTTAAAGTAAGCTGCATGTAGTTAACATGTAAACATTTTTGTTCTGTAGCACTATACAAACATCTCTCTGTTAGACCGTTCCAGCCCAGCCCAGCAAAGTTGGCTTAACCATTGTTGAAACATTTGTGATAATATAGGCTACATATGAACAAAATATATAACACTGTGCTAATGATTTTTTTTTTAAGGATAAAATCTTACATATTGTGCCTTTAACATATGCTCAACCACAAATCCAAAGTGTATGTATTCATTAAGGTTAGACTCGGTTTTAAGCCAGCCAAATAAAAACCATGATGGTAATGAAGTAAGGGAATGGAGTTTGTTAATTGAAATGTAGGATTTATAGTGCATGAACTGGTGTCAGGCTGCGGCAAGATTGAGATTCATTGCAGCACAGAGTGGACTGCACTGCAAGCCTCATTAATTCATGAGGAAAAGCCTCAGCAGCAAAATGGAGGCATGAGGAGCACATACAGAGGGGGAGGGGCATACGCTCCACACACCCTTACCTCAATCGAGGGGTCACCCACAGCTCTGAAATATTACCCCACATGCCTCATTCACATCAAAGGTTTGTGCTTTAGTTACAGTATGTCACAATCATGAGCCATGTTTGATACAGGTGGTGTTAGGGGAGGCCTTGTCATTCTAAAGTGCATTTGACTGGAAGATGATTTGTAGAACAAGATGAGTCATCAATATTTTTGGTCAGTATTCTTAAAAACGAGAGATTGTTCATTTTAATTGTAACCCTGTCTGTGAAATCAAAGATATTTAATATTAACAAGATGTGTCACTGAATTGATATAAATGGGGGAGATTGCAACGGTCAAAATGGTTGCTCTAGTCTCGCCTCCCAGTAAAAGGAGGAAATCGTCAATTGGAATCCTCTGGGACAGGGACTTTGCTCATGCACAGAATCGTAAGGTCTTGTTCTTAACAAGACCTGGAGGCATTGCAAATACCGTATGGCGGCGGAGTGATGCAAATTCCTTAAAGGCAGGGTCTATGAAGTCAGTGTTGACATTTGAAATCAACTAAACAAACACGCACCTACCCCAATAGAATCTGGACCTTCTTTTCATAGACCCACCCCACACATACGCAACCATGCCGTTTAGTAGACATGCGCCTTACTGCTGATTGGCTACAAGTGTGTTTTGGTAGTCAGCATGACTCCCTTTTCCAAAGCAGTTTTCAGAAATCGTGCACTCCGCCATTTAAAGGACTTTGGTGAAATCTAATTACAGACTAATCTCACAGAAAGTTGTGTTATAGTCACACAAAATTTGATTCATTTATTTGTGTCCATGGCACGAAATTCAGCTTTTTTCGTGCCTTAAGCACAAATGTCTTTCTTTATCATGCCATTTTATGTATTGTTTTCTCATTGTTTTTTCCTATTTTCTAACCATTGTCTCTTGGGGTTGGGGTTAGAATCACTTTCTGTAACATTTTTAGACATCCTAACCCAAATCCCAACTCTAACTCCAACTCCACGTGAGAATAGTTTTAAAAGCTGAAGAAAAACATGTAAAAACCAATACATAAAAGTACATCCAAACCCCAAATCTAAAGGGGATCGCACACCGGCCGCGCAGCGCCGTGCCGTTCTAAAAAAATCGAACACATTGCTATGAGTATACGCACACCGGCGCCGCCAGGTGGCGCCTGTCCACACCGCCCAGCTTTCACTCAGGAAGTTGCTCAAATCCCTGTCGCGCCACACAGCGCCACTCACATAGTTTAACATTTAATAACATCATATTTGTCCCAAATCATTAACGATTAACATTGGCTGCTAACGTATATATTTTGCATTTGGAAATAGACGCTATCTGACGAAGCTTGCGCTATTTAATGTGCACTTCCGGTTAACGATACCTCATAGTTGTCCTAGACCCGACTCAACACGGCGCGACGCTGAGCTGCGCGGCCGGTGTGCGACCCCCTTAACCCCAACCCCAAGCGACAAAAATAGTGGAAAAAAAGAGAAAACAAACATAAAATGACACAAAAAAGAAAGTCGTGCCACGAAATAGAAATTCGAAAAGACATTCTTGCTCAGGGCACGAGGGGTGCTGGATTTCGTGCCATGGACACAAGTGAATTAATACAATTTTGAGTGACTATAACAAGACTTTTTTCATAAGATCATGTTGTCTAATAATGAGAGAAGAAGCATCAAAGTTTAATTTTCAGTCATTGATTTTACTTTAATATCAATCTTTGTCATGACCTTAATCAGTCAATTTTAAAGATATCAAGGTTATATTTTCACACAATGTCTTTTACATTACAGTAAATCACAAAAAATGACTTTAGCTGCATTTTTCACAGACAAATATTATGACTGCACTATCAAAGCATGGACATGGAACTAAAGCAAAAAACTTCATGACCTCCTGCAGTCTAAAAGATGTAAATAATAGTTCTTGTAGGAGGTGGAATTAGTTTATCTGAATGCGCAGAGGTTTTCCAATCTACTTTCTCCTGACTCAAACGTCTACGTTTTGGAAGTGAAAACAGTTCTCTCTCTACTTTAGGGCCCGTTGCAAGGCGACCTACAGCCCATGCCTATGCCTGCATTGAGTAAGCTGTCAGTCCTCTTTTCAAAAGCTGCCCTGTTACCGCAGCAACAAGCTCGGTGTTTCCGCCACCGCCATTCAGGATTTCACAGCCTCTGAAAACGCAGGAAGCAGGTCCCACACCAGCGTCGTCTCTTATCTTACGACTTACACACTATCTTACAACACCAGTTGTGTTGTGCTGCGAGGATTTGAGTATTATCTGTGTTATTGTTTGTTGTTTTAACATTTAGCTGTTACTTCAGCTTTTTGATTTCAGAAAGGAAGTGTGTTTGGCTAGTCATTTTAAATCTGATTGAATTGCTGTTGGTATACCTGTTTACTGTAATGTGAAATATTTAATCATTTTATAACATCATTTTATCTGTCTGGAGGTATTGTATATCTGTCACCCTGTCTGTGAAATCCAGTCTAAAGTCTCATGATGTAATTATGAGATTAGGAGCTTGAAGTTTGATTTCAATTATTGATTTCAATCTTTGACATAATCTTACCCAGTCAATATTTAAGATATAAAGGTTATATTTTCACATAATGTTCTTTACGTTTTGTTATGTAGGATGATTTTATATAGAAAACCGTAAATCACAAAAATTGACTTTAGATGGTTTTTCACAGACTGTGCAGACTAATGAAAAAGGGGCTGTCATATTCCAGATTACAGTCGGATCAAATGCTAAAGCAATGCCGAAATAGATGTGTGACTTTTGGTAATAATAATTCAATAGCCTAAGTGACATCACAGGGAAAAAATATGTTGTTTCAGAAAAACAGAAAGTTAGTTTATTTTGTGAATTGATTACTAATAAAATGACTACTGTTTTCTCTCTTTGACATACAGTTAGAGGTCTAGTAGTACCAGATATATTCGGCAAACACACAATACGACAGAAACCCAGAAGACAGATTAAAAATTACACTGCCTGGCCTTTCTGCACAGCTGAACACGGTTCATTGTCCTCTGGCTGCCCTCCGTCCACTGCCTATAGACAAATCAAACCAAATCAATTTCATTCTGAAGAGGTTTGACATATTTAAATTGATTTTAGTGACATAATGAAAAGGCAGATAACAGTGTTCCGAAATAATCAATACCAGTGATCCTTAAATACAATAAGTCTGTATGTGACATGTAAAGCATATAATCTGCAGTAAAAATAGCACTGGTGTCACATTTGCATAATAGAAAAAAAATCATATTTTTCCACTGGACGTTCCACCGTCTCTCATCAAGGTTATTTCCAGCATCCCATTTCCTTTATAGATTTTTAAAGCACTTTGTCAAAGTCATTGATTTATTGACGGTTCAGTGGAGTGTGTGTTTCCTGGGTTATATAGAATTCATTAGAAAAGGAAGATAGGTCAAAGACCCAAAAGTCATTGTGTAAAAACATTGCTAATAACATAAAATAAATGACAAGTGTCAATGTCCTGGGATTCAAAGATTAAAACGTCATGCTCAGTTGTTGTATTCGTACATTTTGAGAATTCACGTTAGCCTAGTTATGTTATAACCACTTAAAGGAAAACACCACCGTTTTTCAATATTTTACTATGTTCTTACCTCAACTTGGATGAATTAATACATACCTATCTTTTATCAATTCGTGCACTTTTAATCTTTTTAAAGCGCTTTGTGAATGTGTTAGCATTTAGCCTAGCCCCATTTATTCCTATGGCTCCAAACAAAAGTTTTATTTTGTGCCACCATACTTACTCGTGTAACTACTCATGTAACAGTCTTTAAATAGGGAAAACAGGAAAGTGTTTGGTGACTACTAAATTCATCCATGTTTGGAGCCATAGGAATGAATGGGCCTAGGCTAAATGCTAACACATTTAAAAAATATTAAAAGTGCACGCATTGAAAAAAGATAGGTATATATTCATTCGTCTAAGTTGAGGTGAGCACATAGTAAAATATTGAAAAACGGTGATGTTTTCCTTTAAAGTATGTAATTTTTTATGTATAAATACGTTCTCCCCAAGTTAATATACTGAGATATCAATAAGAGATCCAATACACTCTTAGAATGTGCTATAAAATGTTGCTTTTTTGTTTGAATAACGAACATGATCTCATGGCAATTCATACGCTAATTCGTTCATCGAAATTCATGGGTAATTCATATAATTTTGTACAACCAAATTTGTATGTTTTTGTACGATATGCTTTAGGGTATCATAACAGGTTTCTTTTTTTCAGATAATCATGTGTTTTACAATTCACTTCAAACAAATTCATACAAATTAGTCAACTTATAAAGTACATAAGAATTTCAGTGGGATCAGGTTGGAATGACCCAGAGCCCTTTAGAAAGAGAGTCTGCCACTGGAAGTCCAAAAAGCTCGACCGTCACATGTTTCATGGACGCTTCATTTAGTTCCTGGAACCTCATAGCAATTGAAATACATTGAGTTCCAAGAGCTGTTATTTTTCTTAATTAATAGTCAACAAATGCATTGATTTACAATATATCACATCAATATCTATAGGTAGTATTTTTATGTAGTCCCATCAACAATATTTTTTGACAATTAAAATCCACTAATATAGGAAGATTAGTGTGGTCAACTGCTGGTATGTGCCTTGTTAACATGTTTACACTGTCTCTGACAACTTTAAAGCTTAAAAATGCATCACAATGTGTAATATGTAAGCTTATAATGTTTATAATAATAATATGCATGTCTTGGTGTGAAAAGGTTATATCTGTCTAGCACTGACACATGACCCACTGACAAATAATCTACCCTTTCACTTCCTTGTCTGCTCCCGAGAGGAACTTCCTGTCTACACTGCGATGTCAGCATTGGATCATTATTAAACCTGAAAGGATGATCAGTAATTTTCTGTTCATTCTTCGCTCTGCCTTGGGGTGCTGATCACAAATGTTGTTTACAATAGCAGTTGACATTATTAGACCTGCAGTAAAACAAAACATAATCTGATTTTTTCTCTGCCTAAAATTTGTGACTCATCTATTCATGGATGTTATGTGCCGAAATCAGCTTACTTGCTTTTGCTCACTTTAATACCTGACACAGCAGCAGAGGTTAGAGTAAAGCAGATTCAGATGTCTATGCTGCAGATCCCTCACCGCACCCTCTCACCGTGCCTTATCCGCTTACATAAAGCCTCGCTCCGTCAGTGAACAAACACATTTAAACAGCAAAACATATCTGCCATTTACACATATTTAAGATGCATGTGGAGTGAAAGTTTTCACAGTCATTGTAGCCCTGCTATGTGTGTAATTAATTTGAAAGACAGTGTTTTGGCACAGTGGCTATGCATCAGTGTGGCTTTCATCGTAATCCATAAGCTGCTTTTGGAACGGGATTGGTGAGGGAAGTACTGTACAAACACACGACTGTTGGCACAAATGTGGTTTCAGGTTGGACATGTATGTGATGAAGGTGACCATGCACCTGTGTTTATTTTTAATCATGCTGTGACTGGAAATATAGGCTTTATTGATTTTGGCAATTCTCAGTCTTAATTTAACAAAATCCAGTATTTTGTACATAAAGGGACACTCCACTTTTTTGAAAATAGGCTCATTTTCCAGCTCCCCTGGAGTTAAAGGAATAGTCTACTCATTTTCAATATTAAAATATGTTATTACCTTAACTAAGAATTGTTGATACATCCCTCTATCATCTGTGTGTGTGCACGTAAGCGCTGGAGCGCGCTGCGACGCTTTGATAGCATTTAGCTTAGCCCCATTCATTCAATGGTACCATTTAGAGATAAAGTTAGAAGTGACCAAACACATCAACGTTTTTCCTATTTAAGACGAGTAGTTATACGAGCAAGTTTGGTGGTACAAAATAAAACGTAGCGCTTTTCTAAGCGGATTTAATAGATGAACTATATTGTATGGCGTAATAGCACTTTTGGGAGTACTTCGACTCAGCGCAGTAACACCCTCCCTCTACCATTATGAGAGTGAGAAGGGAAGCGGACTTTTCAGGCGAGTCGAAGTAGTCCCAAAAGTGCTATTATGCCATAAAATATAGTTCCTCTTTTAAATCCGCTTAGAAAAGCGCTACGTTTTATTTTGTACCACCAAACTTGCTCGTATAACTACTCGTCTTAAATAGGAAAAACGTTGATGTGTTTGGTCACTTCTAACTTTATCTCTAAATGGTACCATTGAATGAATGGGGCTAAGCTAAATGCTATCGAAGCGTCGCAGCGTGCTCCAGCGCATACGTGCACGCACACAGATGATAGAGGGATGTATCAACAATTCTTAGTTAAGGTAATAACATATTTTAATATTGAAAATGAGTAGACTATTCCTTTAAACAACTGATTCGTTTAGCTGATCTCCGGGTCTGGGGCTAGCACTTTTAGCATAGCTTAGCATAATCCATTGAATCTGATTAGACCATTAGCATCGGGCTCAAAATGATCAAAGAGTTTCGATATTTTTCTTATTTAAAACTTGACTCTTCTGTATTACATCGTGTACTAAAACCGACAGTAAATTAAAAGTTGCGATTTTCTAGGCAGATATGGGCTAGGAACTACTCATTTTGGTGTAATAATCAAAGACTTTGCTGCCGTAACATGGCTGCAGCAGGCGCAATGATATTATGCAGCACCTGAAAATATTCTTCTTCGTAACTTTAAATGGCAGGGGACTATTTTCCGCTGCTGCGTAATATCATTGCGCCTACTGCAGCCATGGTACGGCAGCAAAGTCCTTGATTATGACACCAGAATGAGGGTATAGTTCCTAGCCATATCTGCCTAGAAAATCACAACTTTTAATTTTCCGTAGGTTTTAGTACATGATGTAACTACAGAAGAGTCAAGTTTTAAATAGGACAAATATCGCAACTCTTTGGTCATTTTTGAGCGTGATGCTAATGGTATAATCAGATTCAATGGATTATGCTAAGCTATGCTAAAAGTGGTACCCTAACCCTACCGCCAGACCCGAAGCACACCATTTGCTAAATTCTCTCCCTCTGCCTTAAAGGGACAGTTCAACCTAAAAGAAATAAAATGTTTTAATGTTCTCAACCAAATCCATTTGACTTTCTTGTGTAACACTAAAGGAATATTGTCTTTACAATATAGAACAGGACATTAAAATGTGTTCATAGCTATGTAAATGTAAATGTAATGCTAAGTCAGTTCTGTTTTCATATATTAATAGACTCGTGTCTGTATGTGATTTGCTTTTGTCTAATATGAAACCTGCATGATACCGACAGATGCTTTGTGGGATAAACTTGTTAGTTTATTAGCTAGTTTATTATGCTTTTTTTGATAACAGAACTGATATCCATCCTTCTTCCAAAAAGCAAGATGTAAAGCTTCTTGGAAACGGCTTAGTGACAGGACATATTAAAGAGTCACATCATGTGATTCACGTTAGACAGAAATAGCTTGCCGTAGCACACTTTAGTAGTTTGTAGCCAGGTGAAATACTAAAAGAGAACAGGGATAAATGTCCTTTAATGGTACTGATGGATACAAAACAAGCTTTTCAAGACATCAAATAACACCTCCACATATAAAATGGATCTGAGAGATGTGCATCATGGAAATGGGTTGTATGATGCACAGATGGTTGATTTATGTATAAAGATCACATGCAAAATCAATTCAGCAAATCAACATATTTTTATGTATTTTATGTTACTTTAACTTTAAAAAAATAATTAATTAATTAATTTCAACTTGGTTTTATAAGTTATGTCAACATATCACAGGTCAAAACTTCAAATAGTGGGTTGAATTGACTTGCATTTTTTAATAATGTGTGTAGTCTGGGTCTACAGTTGTGTGTACAGATGGACTGGCAGTGGGTGGGTTATCTAGTATGACATTTTTCTTAAATCAGTCACACCAGGATGCACAAACAGTCATGTTTTTTTAAGAATTACCTTTGCTTATGGAATAAATCTGAAGGTTAAACTGTGAAATTTGCTTTGAATGCTCTGGTGGTTATACACATGTAGCACTCATCACCTCCTTATCAAACTAAAAAAATGTAGAGCACATATAGCCTAACCTATAATCCTTGTTTACCTGGTATTTCACATTACCACACTAATAGTTGCTGATAGTCCAGCTCCTCTGAGATATTCAGTCAAGAGGTGATAAGATTTACTACTTGAAAGTGAGGAATGGATGGCATAGTGTGGATAAGGAGATTGAGATTATAGAGGAGAAATATCCATAAAAGGGTCTCATGGGCCCCTCCATTGAAGCTGTTCAGGCCAATCCCGCTGGGCTCCCTCTGCCGGCCCCTCTGTCCCCATATGGTCTGTGTTTATCATTCTCAGGGGTCGGTACATAAAGTCACAGTTCTCCTCCAAACATTGGCAGCTGAGCCCATGCTCTGTTTTATCAGAAATATACTGGCAAAGTTAGTCCTGTTCCAGTCCTGTTGTTTGGAGATGGTGACATTCCAGGCCTGTGTTACCTCTTTGGAATTGCAGTTGTGTGCTGTTTTGTGGTGTCAGACACACTTGAGGCACTACATTGAGTTAGACACGGTTGCATAATATCAGTGGCCAGAGGTTCACACTCAATGCTTCCTTTGAACACGTGAGTGATATCATGTAAGATGCAGCTTATGTTTTCCCATTGGAAAGGTATGTCATCAGTAGAAATACAGTATACGACTCTATAACCATTGAAAGGGTAGTTGATTTGAAAATATTTATAGTCAAGCTACATTCAAATTACCTACAATATTTAGGTTCCATACTAGCTATTAGTCTACTTGTTATTCTGTATAAATGGACTGCTGCGTTTCTGAATATTGAGTTAGTTCCTGGTTTCCTCATGTCCAGACTGTCTGCTTCATCATCACCGCCCCCCCCCACCCCCGTCGCTCTCACTCCAGACACAAAGGATTTTTTATTTATTTCATCAGCTTATTGAGACCTCTCCACACGCATGAATACTCGCATGAATGATTCTCACATTTCATCCTAGTAAATAGGGAGAGTGGGATTGTTTTTGTTGTAACATATGATCATTTTTTAGCACTGTTTTTTAGTATTCTGGTAAAATGTTTCTCGATGCACGCTCCCGTACGGTACCCTTTAAAAAGGTCCCACATTGTACCATTTAGGATACATTTGGTACCATTATGTACCTGTGAGGTACAGTACAAATATGTATCTTTAGAGGTACTAATATGCAATCTTTAGGTTGTGACAGCTTTTCCATTTTTTTCTAAGTATCTGCTACCAAATCCATTCAAAATTGTTTTATAATCTTTCTTAAATTGTATCCATACCAAAGAGTTAACCCACAATATCTTTACTTTTTAAAATCTAGCAGTCAAAAATGTGAAAATGTTATTTACTATCTACCTTTATTGGTCCCACATAAATAGCACAGTAAATGGAAAAATGGTCAGACTCTTCTAGTGTGTAACCTTCATTCGCCACCTGCTCAATGAGCCATAATGTTCAACTGGTGCACTGTCATCGCTGCCCAGACAGCTATTGATCACATCCAGAATGGCTGACTAATGCTTGGTTACCCTGTCTGGTTTGAAGCTAAGTACCTTATTAAAGTATAAGAATATTTATTGTCTTTGTCATAGATATTAATAAGTTAAGTCATCATTACAGTCAAATGTTCTTACCATTGAATACTTTAAACATACAGTAAACATTGGCAGCATGCCATATTTGAGGAGTTAAGATAAGCTATCCGCAGATGGGATAGTGCCTGAATGAACATCTGAACAAGGACACTAGTGGCACCTGAGCATGGAAAGGTCAGCAAATCTCAGGTTTGTTTTACTGCAGCAGTAAATCTTCCTGGCTTGGCAGGTGTCACTAAGAATTACAACAGAGTTATGTAATCACATGAAGTGTTGCGTAGTTGTGTGTCATAACAGACAGCAAACGTGATACTAGGCCTAAATATTTAGGAAGAGCAAAATCATTATAGCTTGATTTGGGCATAAGTAATCAGAAGAACTGTGCTAACATTAACTACAACAGCATACTTTTGCTATTTGTTTTAATAACAGTATCATGAATAAAAACAGCGAGGTACCTACATATGTCCAGTTTTGTTGTCTACTTCTGTGCTGCTAATGATAATAGACATAAATTCATATTGTAGACTAAATGGAAACACGTAAAGACAGCTCCAGCTGGGCTCCGCTCCTTAATAGCACCTTATTCTCTAGGTATAACCTTCAACGCGCGTATACACACACACGCACGCACGCATAAGCACAGTCATGGACCTCAGACACCACAGATGGTCTCTGATGTGTCTCTGCAGATTTTTGTGCTCTATCCCAAAGTCATATAGTACATAAGGGATTATCTAAGGAAGAACAAAAGGAGGACAAAATAGATCAGAATACAGATTGGAGAGACCTAAAAGCTACAGCAGGATTCTTCAAGGTCATCTGGTCAGAAATAATTAAAATAATTTTCACTCCTGTAGATCAACAGCTATATTCCGAAATAGATGGTTAAATAGTTACAAATGTTGCAATTTTTTTTCTTGGTTTTGACAAGGCAATATTTCCTAACGGACCAAATCATATTAATACACGTCAAGTGGTCGGAGTGCACCGTTTATTTTGCTGTTATATTACTATTGTTGATGTCATAATCTAATGCATAGACGGAACACATGCTGGGTTAAAAATACCCCTGTTGGGTTCAAAATGACCCAATGTTTGGTTTGTGTTATGTAACCATGGGGTATAATGACCCAGCAGTTGGGTTTAAACAACCCAGCATTGGGTCAATTTTTAACCCAGCTGTGTGTTCTGTCCAAATTTTACCCATTATGGGTCAAAAAATGTATTAGATATATTACAAATAAATTAAATCAAAATCTGGTTGATGTCAAGCTCTAACATTGGGCAGATGCTCTGTTTTGGTTAAAAAATGAAAATAGGGGTGACGTCAGGCCTACTCTAACTGTAAAAAAAAGATTTGTTGGTTCAACTTAAAATTATTAATTATTATAAAAATTGTGTAAAAATAGTTGTCAACTAATATTTTCAAGTTAAATTAACTCAAAAATGTAAAAAATGTAAGGCAACCAAGTAACTTACCTATTTATTTTGCTTTTGATTGGCTAGACTCATGCCACAACTCCGCCGAATGCTGTTTCACACAAGGCTGTGAACAAAAGAAAGCCAGAACTAAGCCATAAATGCCCCGATTCTGCCCAGAACTTGTTGCTATCTGGGAAGTCGAGGCCAAATTGGTACAATTCAGGTGATTACATAATGCTATTAGGTATATTAAGAACAGACGGGGGGAGTCAGTCTAGGACTGTGTTGGCAGTGATAAAAAAACAGGAACTGTTCTGAAATGTACTTGAAACATTGACCTTCTGATTTAGTTTTGTTCTGCGTAGTCATGATCCTGCTGATGCAAAGCATTATGTGAGGAGCAGTAAATGATCTTTCTTTTGCAGAAAGTCATTTGCAATCATCAATAATTCATACCGTGAAATATTTTATAGCTGATGTGTTTTATTTACTGCATGCTCACACACCAACAAACCCCCTCAATATATCCTCAGATTTACCTCCCACTGATGCTGACGATTGTATTTTATCCAGCTTGGCTTCCTGTTACCATGGGGATGGCTTCCTCAGCACAATACCTCTGCCTCATTACGGATTCTTCCCAAAACATTTCGGAGACAATGTCAGGGCTCGTCTGACAATTTAAGTGTGTGTTCAAGATAGAGAGCACGGTTAGGCTGGAACTGTGTTAAAAGGAACGAATATTTAATTTGTTGGCAGTGTGTAATGTGTAATATAAAGCATGATTTATTCATTTCTGGTATTCATATATATATATATGAATGATTTGCTGGAAATAGTATTACTTTGCATCCATGGCAAATGTGACCTACTTCTCTGTGTCTCTGTTTGGGGAGGGTCCAGAGTGCAAAGCCCCCCATTTGACAAAATCTGCATAATGGGTCAACCCAGCCGGCTTTTCTGTTCGAGCTGAATAAAACTACTGTTTATCTCAAACAATCTCCAAGTAGACAATACTCCCAGTCACTACTTCACATGCCTGCTCCATGTGGCATTGCCATGGATTGCTTTTGTGTACTGGTCTGAAATCAGTTTTTCAATTTTAAATAAGCAATATGAATTGGTAGCCTATTTGCCGTTTAATTCAAAAAGAGAGATATTTGTAAAGACTGTACACTTGAATGTTGTCTCAACTACTGTAGCATCAAGCCTGGAACCACTTTGAATTCTTTGAGATCCTCTAATGGCTCCAAGAATCTTCCAGTCACAGATAGTCTATATAGACATGAATTACATAATTCACTTGTAGCTGCTCTTTACAACACTGTGAAGCTACTAAATAGCCAAAATCTTATAAAATATCTATGAAACAGGCTGGTACTCTCTATTACTATTTAAACTCACTGCTCCCCCTGTGGCGAACCTCTGCATCTGCATCACTAGAGATGATGGATAATGACATGCTCCCCATCATACAGTACATGCAACTCATCATACATCTCTCTCCCTCCCTCTCTCTCTTTGTTTGTTTACATATACAATAAGGTAAATAAACAACCAGCATTATCAGTATTTTTGCTTATAGATCCATGATTTTAAGCTGGAATAGTTATTTCAAACTTGAGTTGCTCAAATAATGTGTACATTTTGAAATACATCATATAATAAGAGATGAATTCTCACCTAGACTGTCATATTTTTAGCCGGATGTTTCATGTTGCATGGTGGATGGAGTTAAGACCCCCTTGGAGAGAGAATTGGCAGCACAGCTGGGACCAATGGGGCTGGACTAATCCTGGTTGTCTTAGCAACCAACGGCTGCCTGTCTCTAGTCATAAAAACCATTCATATTATCACATTTCTTTTTATATTCATCATATAGGCTTCTTGCACATATGGGACCTGGACATTCAAGTGGTAGATGCTTTAATGTACCAGAAAATGCTGGTAAAGCACCAAATGTGCTTTTTTGCTGTAGGTAATAATAGCATTGCTGTAGCTCATATGGTGGAGATTGTTTATGTGTGTTGAATTCTGTCTATACCAAGGTGTATAATACATGGAAAGATACAATGCATGGGCACTCAAGAGCTAACCCGAGCTTTAAAATGCCATGTGACTGATAACTTTGCCATAAGAATTATAGATGACATGACAATCAGCAGGTGCGCTGTAAAAATGCTGCATTGTTTCAACCCAATGGTTGGGTAAAATGTGGACAAACCCAAACACTGGGTTGTTAACCTATAAAAAATCCATATTTGTACCAACCATAGGTTGAAATATCCCAGCATTTTTTTTGTACAATGTGGCATTACAAAGCTGTAAAGTAAATGGCAATGTCTTTTTCCCAGGCTATTTAATAAATAAATGAGATGAAGTTGTGTAGTTACAGCTCTTATAAACATAGTCCAATGGTAACCAACTAAACCTTAAAGAAACACTCCACTTTTTTGAAAATATACCAGGGCTCGAAATTGCGACCATTTTGGTCGCATATGCGACCGAAATTTAATCTGTGCGACCTTAAAATATATTTGGGAGCATTTGTGCGACTGCCCATTTTGTTGTGACGCGAGTTGATTGTGATCCTGCGTGCTGGCGCTGTCCCAGGTTCAGTGTTCTCTCCAACGATACATAACCAATCAAATTTCACCATTAAGTTCTTGCGTTTAATGAAGACCGCAGATTGGCTAATATGAGCGTCAGTCATTCCTTGTTGCCGTGAAGCGCGGAAATGTGAAAAGACGAACGCGTCGCGAGCATGACGAGAGCGAGCCGATTACAGCCAAGGTTACTGTATTTTTTGACGACGATCCGGATTCAAATGTAACTCCACCACCGGAAAATACGAGTTGACGTTAAACCTTTCAGAAAGAGTGGCTTAAAGATTTCGAGTGTCTCCGCTATGAAAATGTAACTTACTGTGTTTACTGCAAATCCTGTAAAACGGCGTTAATGGCGGAATCAAAACATTTTAAGCGCCAGACGTACCTTGCTTAAACATGGCGAAAGTGCCAAAAACATAAGACGTGTCATGACAAATGTGTTTATTATTGATGGAGACACCGACCTGTCTGTCAAAGTGTGTTTGATGGTGTATGTGCGCATGCGCTGGTGAATGGACATTCGACAAACATCCTTGTGGTCCATGTTGCTGTGGAATACGACAATGCTGATGGTATGTTTTTATTGTATTTTTTAAAACATTGCCTATTTAGTAGTAAAAGCATCCTGGTAATGCAGTTATCAATACCAATAGGCTATATATTAGCCTTCTATATTAGGGTCACTTTTGTAATGTCACAATTAATCAGTGTTTTACGTGTTTGCTAGATTTTCTATGTAATCTTAATCATGTTACCTGTAATTGTTAAATTATTATTGCTGCTATACTATTTCAACAGCATTTGGGTATTAATTTAGGAATTTATGCAGCTAAAAATAAAATAAAATATAAGACCAACTTTTAAATGCTGGCCATAGGATGTGTAAAGCCCGGTGGCGGTGTTTTATTTTTAATAAAATAAATCTATTAACATTTACACTGTAGTTGTGGTGCTTTTTAATTTTTGGATGGATGCGCCTAAATTTTTGCTGGTGCTCCTAACTCTTTAAAGTTGGGAGCACCAGTGCTACCAAATAAAAACGTTAATTTTGAGCCCTGATATACTCTTTTTCCAGCTCCCCTAGAGTTAAACATTTGATTTTTACCGTTTTGGAATCCATTCAGCTGATCTCCGGATCTGGCAGTACCACTTTTAGCATAGCTTAGCATAATCCATTGAATCTAATTAGACCATTAGCATCGCTCTCAAAAATAACCAAAGAGTTGCGATATTTTTCCTATTTAGAACTTTACTCTTCTGTAGTTACATCGTGTACTAATGCTGCGTTCACACCAGCCGTGGTAGAGGCGTCGAGCGCGAGTGATTTCAATGTTAAGTCAATGCGAAGGCACGTCTGAAGGTCTCGTGGCGCGAATGAGGCGTTTAGCGCGGCGCGGTAGACTCGATTCCGCCTCATTCGCGCGTCTAGTTCGCAAATGCCGCAAATTCAGCGTTGCCGCGGAAAATGCAAGAGTTGACAAATTTGAACTTTTGCGGAAAAACTCGTTAACCAATGAGGAGCTTGCTCTAGTAGTGACATGATTACAGGAAGCGAGCAGAGTCTCAGCGGAATCGCAGAAGCCCCTCCCATGATGCAAATTTCCACGTGAATGAAGCGAATAAACTCAAAATGTTCAAGCTGCAAACTAGACACGGTAGACCTGAATTTGACGCCTCAATCGCGTCTGGTGTGAACCCACGGTAAGACCGACGGAAAATTAAAAGTTGTGAATTTCTAGGCAGATATGGCTAGGACAACCTGATCCCACAAATTTCCGTAAAATAGTCACGCATTATTTTGCTCAGTTTTGCGTGACATTGTCACTTATTTCTACCATTTTACGTGCCCCTGCCACGACTTTCTTTTCCGTGACAGTTTCACGTATTGGTTAACGAACTGTTTTTCCTATTTTTAAACAATTCTCGCTTCGGTTTGGGGTTAAATTTGCTGTTTGCGTTATGATGTCACTTAAAGTATTGGTTCATACTATTTTTTGTATGCTTTCTAAACCATTGTCGCCTGACGTTAGGGTTAGAGTTGGGTTTGGGTAAGGATGTCGTTGCTTTGCGTTGTTTACTGGAAGTTACGTGTTTTCCATGAAAGCCGCTTGTTTATGTTGTTACTGCTGAAACCATCTATATGTACACCTCAATGACCACCTCTGCACTGATAATCTTTGTGTAACATTGAGCAATTATTTCCATCTTTCTTATATTCAACATCTATTCCCATATACACGCTGCACATTTCCTATCAGGTCTTATCACTCAAATCCATTTTAATCTGCTGTCTCTTTCCCAAGATGGCTGTGTGCGCATATGTGTGTGTGTGTGTGTAGGAGAGAGAGCTTGATGGATAAGCCTGCAGTCATTGCTTTGCTCTCTCCGTTTCTCCGGCTGAGACGATCAGACGTGGGCTGCATACTAACAGACGCCTGCTTGACAAATCAGAGTCAGGGTTAAGACTGCTTTATGTGTGCATACTGAAGTATAAGGACCTCTCAGAACCCGAGGGCTGTTTTGAAGATGGTGGCAGATATGCTGTGAATGTGGGCGGTTGTGCATTTATTCTGAAAGCCCGTCTGTGTGTAGTGTTAAGACCCAGGGTGTTATGTAACAAGGTTTTCGTCAGCACAGCAGTAAACAGCTGAGAGGAAGTATGTGGATTTATGGCAGGAGGGGAGGGAGATTGTAGCCTAATGGATGGAGTGATGGTTAGATGGAGAGGGTGCTTCTCTTGGTGAGGGTGGGGGGTGTTCAAATTGGGACCATGTGAGCGTCACCATGGTGACAGGATGAGTTAAATGGATAGAAGTATGCCCCCCAAGAAATACAGGTGGTGTAAAATACTGCACAGTCTTATATCAACATGTTCTCTTGATCAGGTATCATTTTGATTGTTATATCTGACCCCCCCCCCAACTTTAACCATGCAACAGATTGTCAATAAGATATAATCTATTAGGACAGTGGTGGGCATTTCTGGTCCTGGAGGGCCACAGTCCTGCAGAGTTTAGCTCCAACTCTATTCAAACACACCTGACAAATTTAATCAAAGGCTGCGTCCGAAAGCTTAGTCAGCTGACTTGTCGCCTCGCTTACTTATGAGGCAATTACTTGGGCAGAAGGAATGCAGCTCTGGGAAATGCATTTGGACAGCCATCATAGGCAACATAATGAAATTCTGTTTGAAATATAAACAGAATCACCTTTGTAATAACTAATTGCCCTAATTTCTCGCTAGAAATGCAATCAAAAGGTAAAAAAGTGAAAACTTTATTTACACTTTAAGGCCCTGTGCAAAATGGCGCAGTTCATGTGAACTTTCGGTCTCGTGGCATTAAATTGTGCATGCTCACTTACTCTATGAGTCCGTAGGGTGTCCCATCTGTCATTTTTACGCTCCAAAGTGTTCTCATCAGCGCCCCCTTTGCACCCTTGATGCGGTCTTCGGCGAAACCCGCACTGCAGCAGGCTTCGCGCACTTTAAGAACTCCTTGCAAAAGAGCGATTCACACTGATGGACAACTTCTCTTTCCGATGTGACGCTCGAGTCGAGGGTCCCTAAGGTCTGCATTACATGATGTCATCAAAGTGTGGACTCTGAGGAAGTCCACAAGTCCAGAGTGTGGCATTTGAGACAGGGCCTAAATTTGTTCTTCAGTCACTTTCTTGGCCGCCATTTTATTTTTCGACCAGGCTTGATCAATCACACTCCCCGCGCATAGTATTGTGGGACAAGACGATGAAGGTATCTCAGGAGACAGGAAGTAAACCAAATATTGGATTTGGATGTGCCTTGATGCCCTTCTGCCCTGGAATGCTGCCTCCAAAAACTGCATTTTAGGGCTTTCAGATGCAGCCAAAGTATTCAGTATTACTTTCAAATGATGTTCATGTGTGTTTGATTAGGGTTGGAGCTAAACTCTGCAGGACTGTTGCCCTCCAAGACCAAAAATGCCAGCCATATATTACGAGGATACATTAGATGTGGCCAGTACCTCAGCGCCCTCTGGTGTTGACAATGGGTTAGTGTTGTTGTAAAATTGGTATAAAGGAGGAATATAACATTATTATTAATAGTAAGAATAATAGAAGAACTGTATTTCTGACATATTTCTCGTTTTATTTAAAAACAAAAAAAAACACACATTATTGAGGTGGCGATAGTGCTCTAGTGCTGATCTAGATGCACTACTGACTCGCTCATACATACCAAAAGAAAAACTATTTATTCTGTGTATAAACAGCATAATAAACTTTTAAAAATTGTGATTAAAAACTATTAGATATTAGTTTGCACTCGTTTACAAGATACAAGAAACTGATGTTTTCAGTGTATTAATTTAAATGCTAAAAAAATCTAGCCATTCTGTACAAAGTCTTGTCCATTTTAACAAAACCATTACTTCTCTTTCAATAAACATGTCCATTAGCAACTATTGACTCCCATATTTCTGATAAACAGTCTTGTCATCAGCTCCATTTGGCTCTGTGAATGATTCATCGCTAACAGCTTTGTGGTTCTTGGTCATCCTCAAGAATTCCTCGAACTCCTTCTTCCCAAACCCCACACAGGCAGGCCGCTCGAGGGAGGTGTGGAGCGAACACTACCTCTAATTTTCGAGGAGCACTGCTTCGGCCTTCTGATATTACGCACCCCTCCTGTCTTCTCAGCATGAGTCTAACCATCACTTGGTTGGCCCATGCAATGCCCAATGCAGGAAGCACTTTACTGTCCACCAGCCTGTGTATGGTAAGTTATAATAGACTTGTTGAAGAGCGTCAGTATACAAAAAACAACTACACTGCAAAAAATTATTTTCAAGAAAAAAATGTCTTAGTATTTTTGTCTTGTATTCAGGAAAAATATCTAAAAATTCTTAGATTAAGATGCTTTGCACTGCAAAAAATGATCTTCAATAAACAATTCTCTTAGCATTTTTGTCTTATTTTCAGTAAAAAAAATCTAAAAATTCTTCTATAAAGATTTCTTTTCTTGATGAGCAAAACGAAAATAAGTCTAGTTTTTAGACCAAAAACACAAAATTTAAGTGATTTTGTGCATAAAAATTTTTTCTTGAATTTTTTCTTGAATTTAGTGTTTAAGAAAAATGTTCAAGATTTTTTTCCTTACCCCATTGGCAGATTTTTTTGCTCGTTTTATGCACAAAATCACTTAAATGTTATATTTTTGGTCTAAAAACTAGACTTATTTTCTTGGGTTGTTTTGCTCATCAAGAAAAAGCATCTTAATTTAAGAATTTTTAGATATTTTTTTACTGAAAACAAGACGAAAATACTAAGAAAATTATTTATTGAAAATCATTTTTTGCAGTGTATGAAAGTAATTGTTGTGTGCTTTTTATAGATTGGCTAATAGAAATAATGACAGATTGCATGGTGCTCAATAACAAAAACTGATTTTTTTTCTCACTAGCATGCACATTTCTATAAATACCTATAAGAATAACTGTAATAAAAAGATTCAAATGTATCTGCTAATAAAATAAATGTAATGTAAAATAATGAACAATCCAATCCTGGTACATGTATCTTTCCCTTTTAGCCTCTTCAAATTTCTAACAGTATTCCTAAGGTACAAACTTATGCCGAAATATAGGGGCGATTTCGTAGACATGGCTTATCATAGTTACGGACTAAAATGCATGTTTGAGCTGCCTTCATTTAAAAACATCTTGCACTGACATATTTTAAAATATCATTGCCAATGTTTTGTCTCAAGATGCAAAGGCCTAGTCATGGATTAATCGAAACCCTATCTAATGCACCCTGAAATGACTTTTTTGGCTGTTTTGCATGGGTCAGTTTGTGGGAGCAGGTGTCTAAACTGACATACTCACCCGTAATCACACCTGCCTGGATTTGGGCCATCCACAACATCAGTAACCTGTTACAGACACATAGCATAACTACTATTATAACTGACTGTAAGAAATAAAATATACTGGGTGAGTTTAAAACTGACCTGGTTGACACAGAGAACAGGTGCACCATAGTTATGACTCATGCGGTGGAGGGTGCTGGAAAATGTCAGCAGGTGGCGCGACCTCTTTATAGCCTCATCGGCTTGAAACTCGCTACGGAAGAGAGCGGCCACCGAATCCACCACCACCAACTTGACCAGACCTCTCTCGAGCAGCACGGGCACACGCTGAGACACGCATGCCTGCAGAGCCTCCTGCAAATATACCAGCATTAGGACTTCTCCTATGTTTTTAGTTTAACTCTTTAAGTGGAACAGTCGCCAGTCTCACCAGGTCAGCTACATGCTCAATGTAGATGTTGTCACTAAAGCGAATGCTGTGGATCAGAGATGAAGGCAAATCTGGTCTGAGCCGAGGCTGCTGGGAAATCAGTTGCCTTAGTCGTTTGATAGGAAAGGAATCTTCGGTGCAGATATAGACAGCTCCTGTCAACATGCCATATAAAATATGATTTGCATAAATAGTACATTGATGCTTTTATACAAAGCTACTGTAGCTACTTAGTGCATTCAAGATATATATATTATCATAAAGTGTGTTCCCTGGGAACTATGATATTTGGACTGCTAACACAATGCATATAATTAGTGCATAAAAATAGTATACTAAGTGTACTTAAAAAGGGTTTTAGTGCACTTTTTCACCTGGGTACATTAAAAATCTAATGAACTCATGCATTTCGCACATTTTTCCACATTATTAGAGCTATGCTATCCAAACTATTATGCACAACTCTGTAATCTTACAGTACTTCAACTCCTATAGCAACACATCCTACATTTTTCCCCATGAAAGGGCAAAAATAATAATAATAAAGTAAACAAATACAAGAAAAGAGTACTCCATGATCCTGTAAAAAAATTATTTTACCTGAGTTCAACCCCCCGTTTTCCAGTGGATACTGAACAGACAAGCAAAGCTGCAGACAAAATTGAGTTTTCCCTGCAGCACTCTCGCCTGCTAGCTCTGTTATTCCTCGCAATGGCAGACCACCGCGCATCAACCCGTCCAGAACGGGACAGGCAAAAGAAAGCCTGTGTCCAGGCTCCAAAACAGGACATTCCCCCTTGATCAACTGTAAAGCTGAGAAAACACTCAAATTAATTTAAACTTATATTTCTATTCTTTTCAATGTTTGTAATAAATAAAGCCTAACTTACCTGTGACAGCGGGGGACTTGCGGACAGCAGCTGCAGCGGCACAGTGTAAACGCCTGATATCACTCTGTGACAAATGCGTCAGTCTCTGCAAATCTGGACCCAAAACACACAGGATCTCCTTTGCTGATCTAAAATTGGCTAAACAATAAAGCAACCTTAAACGAGGTATTGAAGAAAAAGAGCAATTCAGTATTAGCCTGGCTTAAGATATCATGTCAACCTTTTTTAACAGCAGCAAGAATCCTTGGATTCAGCTTAAGTTGATCCCACTCCATCACCTCTCGTGGAGGTCCATTAAAAGTACACTGTAACTTAAATTAATTC
The DNA here is from genome assembly GCF_027580225.2 of Misgurnus anguillicaudatus. NCBI lineage: Eukaryota > Metazoa > Chordata > Actinopteri > Cypriniformes > Cobitidae > Misgurnus > Misgurnus anguillicaudatus. The sequence continues at coordinate 16,441,760 of NC_073354.2, forward strand.
ATTTTTAGATTCGCACATATTTTGTACTGTAACGTTACAACATGTGCTTCCTGGTCAAATAAACCTGTCAAAATCAAAGTCTTAAGTCCGATCGATCACCAATTTTAGTTATGTTTATACAATAACGACATAAAAGCGATAAAGATGTAACGAATTATAATTTATTTTAAGCAAGTGAATGTAAGAAACAAAGCAGTCAGTGATCTGCTCAACACACTTTATATCCTCGCGCTTTAAGTCCGGGGTCCTCAGATGGCCCTGTGTATGTCTAAATGGGGGGTTCATCTTTTAAACTATCTTTAAAAGTGATTAAATAAGATATATAATAAAATACCATTTATTATAAAAACTTAGTAAAAATTATATTATAATTAATGTTAGTTATAAGCCTACAACATTTTCATAATAACTAAAATACGGAATGTGGCATGTTAGACACCCCTCCGTAATGCGATTTTAGAACAGTCCGTCATGTTGTGCCTATCGCGGCAAAGCCATAGTTGAAAATCATAACAATATTAGTGTTAAGAATGAAATGAAACATTTTACCATAACGTAACCTTTACAATGCTACTGATTGCTCGCAATTTTTAAATTATTAAAACATCTGACACTAAACAGGATTGGGGGATACTGCATTAAAGGGTTTAATCTTAATTCAGTCTTTAACGTTAAGTTACTTCCTTTGGCTGGTGAGTGTTTGCTATTAAAGTATATCTCAAATATCTTATATTTATACGAGCACGAAATAAAGAATAAAGCGATAAAATAAATACAGTGGGGTTGAGTGATATATTTAGGAGGTTTTGCTGTATATGCAAGTTTTATGCAAGCTAGCTTTTACTAGCATGTGTGCACATATCAAAACCATATCAACATATTAGCTTAGCCAGGTTAATGAATATTACAAATATACATTTGAGTTAAACTCGACGAAGGAAATAAATGTAATTCAAATGCAAACGTCTGATAATATAAAAGCAACACCGGATGCTAATGTGCTATAGAGAGCTTTGGTTAGCTTGACTCTGTATGCGCTATGTAGCAGAGTGGAATCGTTTGTATGGTTGGCATTCAGGCGACCGGGGTTCAAGGCTCGGTTTAGATGTTGTTCGAATTTGCAGAATTTGTGTTGTTTAGAGTCAATTATACAATTTTCTAAAGTGTCTTACTATGTATGAGAGTGAGTAAAAAAGCTAGCTAATAACAAATGCTTATTGCTTTACTGCTTTTTGGTCAATAATGCACTACATGTTGTTGTATGTTCATCAGGTCTGAATCTTCAGCCAGTATGAGTCGTCAATGTAAAAATTGTGGTGGATCAGACATTGACACTGACCCAGCCCGGGGAAGTGCTGTCTGCACAGCCTGTGGCTCAGTTTTGGAGGATAATATAATTGTTTCTGAAGTCCAGTTTGTGGAAAACAGCGGAGGGGTATCTTCAGCTGTCGGCCAGTTCGTGTCTGCAGATGGTAAGAGCATTTTACCTAGACTTGGTGGGACCGGTGGCACCTATTCGTTTTTTCTATTGGACTGAGCAGTATAGACATGGCTGTATGCGATTTCTGACACTGTGTTTTTGACACCACCTTTTTGGTAATTTATTTTGGAATATTGTGGTATTTTTTACAAATGACTTATCTGTGAGCTTCATTATTTAAAAAAAATTATTGTGCCCTCATAATCTTTAATTAAAAACGCAAATCTCATTCCCCCCTCAAAACAATCTCTTGTTTCGGGGAGAAGATCGCTGCGATTAGCAATTAGCAACACGACCCAACTTCAAACGATCAAATCAGATCTCGATGGACAAGTTCAAATCCAGCCTTGCCTTATTTCATTTCAGAAGCTGGTTTTACTTTAATATACGTCACCACGGGAAAATAAGGCTATCGCTACTTCCGTTTCATGGCTACTTTAAATGGATAATTTCATTTTTGGGTGAACTGTGTCATCATTTACTCACTCTCATGTTGTTCTAAACATGTATGAGTTTCTTTATTCTGTTGAACAAAAAAGAAGATATTAACTAACTACACAGTTGACGGTACCCATTGGCTTCCATGGTATTTGTTTTTCCTACTATGGAAGTTAAAGGGTATAACAAAATAAAGAAATTCATACAGGTTAGGATAATATAATTAATGATGATAATTTTCATTTATGGGTGAAATATCCCTTTAAGTGTATTTATGTATGGAACACATGTCTATACAGTCCAATGCCTTTAAAATAAAACCGAAGTTTTTTGTGTTTTTTAACACTGTCATCCTAGGAAAGGAAAATACAAAACATACGGCAGAATCATTTTGGCATATTCTATAAAAAAACCCAGCTTAGACAATTAAACTTGATTTAAGTTGTTGACAAATTGTTAAATGTTGACTGATACTTATGGGAGATTCTATAATTGCAGTACATTTGGTTTTCCAATTTTTTTTTTTTGCTTTTCTGCTTTTTAATAATGTGGTATTCATTGTCACTTATGTATAACAAGAGAGACACAACAGTATAATATTTTCTTTTATAGCTGAAAATCATGGTTTCATATTCATTTATCAATTATCAATTCTGCTACCATCAAACTCGGTTACCAAGGTGGAGTAACAGTGTTGACAGTATGTAACAAAACTGGCAATCACACTGAAAAAAAAAAATAATTCATTCAATTTACTTAATTTTTTTAAGGTAAGTGGCCGCAATCAATTTATTCAAGCTACATAAAAAAATTAGAAAAACAAAACAAAAAACTTTTGTTTGAAAGTAGCTTAATTAAATTGATTGTGACCACTTGCCTTAAATTGAGTAAATTGAATGAATCATTTTTTTTAGTGAATACACAGACAAACACACACATACATGACTGTCAACACTGTTACTATACCTTGGTAACAGAGTTTGACACTAACAGAATTGACACGGACTATATCAGACAACAGGAAATCATAATTTACAGCTACATACGCACAACCGGCGCAACGTCATAGAATGTCTCTGAACAGGTTCACGCCCACTTTTGGGGGAAATCGCACTAGACGTTCCATTGACTTCCATTCAAAACAGCGGAACAAAGCAACCTTCGTACACAGCCGGCAGGCGTAAATAACTTATGAAATCACTCAGATTAAACACGTTGAGTAATTATCTGTCCACCCTGCCGGCCATAGAGCGCGAAAGATACATAAACACATTTAATTTGGTCAATATAAAAACATGTCTCTTTCATTCTCCCAGCATCAAATTTGTGTAACAACGCTCCCTATTGGCCAGAGGTGTCTTACCCGGACATTAAACACGTACCTCATCAAGTCAACAGGGAAGCAAGTGAATGATTTTACTTCGTATTTGAAAGTTACTTCGTATTTATTTATTATGTCTTTATATTTAGAGTAATGAGTGCAAACACTTTTCCGTCGAGTCATACAACTAACTGGCTTAGCGATATTTCCAGCAATCACTGGATGGCGTTGTTACACAAATTTGACGCTGTGAGAATGAAAGGGACATGTTTTTATATTGACCAAATTAAATGTGTTAATGTATCTTTCGCGCTCTATGGCAGGCAGGATGGACAGATAAATACTCGACATGTTTAATCTGAGTGATTTCATAAGTTATTTACGCCTGCCGGCTGTGTAAAACCGTTGCTTTGTTCCGCTATTTTGAATGGAAGCCAATGGAGGCGCTGCTTTTTTAACCCCCGAAAAGGGGCGGTGACGAAATTTACAGTCAAGTTCCCGGATGTGCCGGTAGTCCGTATGACACTATTTACAGCAGTGTGGTCCCCTTGTGTACGGTGCATCCCTTCGTGGCCCCCCAAAGAAAATTTAAGACATAAAACATTCTAAAACTTAACATTTGAATTAAACAAAACAAAACATTAAAGGATACAGTGTAGCCTTATTTTCGAGGTTTAATTACACAGAATTTATGATAGATTAATGTATTTTATAAATTGCCACATTTTGAGAACCACTGATTTATTAGTATATATTATATTGTTATGGCCTGTAACATCTTGTGGTCCATGACAATGAGTACCAAATTATTAAAAAACCTATACCATACCATACTTATACCATAATATACCATTTGAAAATAGTAAAATGAATAGCTTTGGATACCAAATGCACCTGCAAATATATAATCACCCTTATGCTGCTTATTATATAAAATCAAGTTAAAAGTTATCTCTTAGGATTCCTTAGGATTTGTCTTTATATGCCATGGTAAAAGCTTAGGTAATATTTTTGCACTGTAGTCATCATGTATAAAGTTGTTATGCTTGTCTGCTTGGTGCACAAGTTCTTCACGTTTAGCTACTTCATACTCTTAAAATGGCTGTGCAGTACTTTCATTCATTGCTTTTAAGTTTGTTTTTGTTAATGTTGAATGTGGGAAGAATATAACAGCCCAGTTGTTTTTGTCTCCATTCGGTTATGCTTTCTGCAAGTTTGTTCGAAATATACTTTCCATCGCTATCAATAACTGCTGTATTCTGATTCTTATTTGTGTGATCCACAAGTGAAGAAACTTAGGGAATATAGTTGAATAGTTCAGTAAAACTGTCTGGGGAATGCAGAAAACTGCCGTCTGGTTTGTCCATGTATTCTCTCAGATGACGTCGGTCACTTATTTTATTGTTATTTAGATTGTAGTATGTTGTATTACTGGGAATTAATTATATTGGAGACTGAGCAGAAAGTTTTCATTTATAAAGCTGGATGAATTTTTTGATTGTGAGCTATCAACCGATTGTCTCAGTTTCTGTTGGACATCAAGGGAGGATTTGTACCCTATATAAAAATCTTTCCATTTTGCATAGTCATTTTTAACAGTCTGTGAATCAGATTCCTTGAGTTGCGAGGCACTTTGGTGCTGATGTGGGATGTTGTTGCCATGGTAACTATGTTCAGAGGGCTTCCTGTCTTAATTCTGTGAGTAATAGGCAAGGTGTGGGACTCCTATCTGTCACGGCACAGCTTCTGCTGGGCTTCTTTGGCCATGGGTTAAAAACTCAAACATAGAGGCCATGTGAGATCTGATAAAGTTTTCCTGTGGTCTTCTGAAATCTTTCGGAGATACAACAAGAGAACAATACATGAGATACTGGTGTTGTCTTTATCTGTACCTGTGGGGTCTGTAACTCCCAAGTGTGCCAAAGCCAGATCCTTCAAACAGCCTTGCTGTAAAAATGAGTTCAGTGGAAAAAAAAAAAATCTGACAGTCAGTCTGCAATATTAAACAGAAGCAAGAGGTGATAAGGTGAAGTCGTTCATCATTTGTCCTGTTTATTGCCAATACAGAAGCTGTGTATTTGTTGTCATTGTTTATCAAAGATAATGACAAATACCTGAATTGTAATTCCCGTGTAATGGCTGATTCCCGGTCAGTTACTGTAATCTGTCAAATACAGTAGATCTCAGATGGGTCGAGGGTGAGTAAATCATGGGATAATGTTAATTTTTGGTTGAACTATCTCTGTAATAGAAGTCAGCTGGGGCAATTGAAACTGATTTTATTGTTGATATGCATAATTTTTATCTTATTTTGTAGGGATGCTCTGAATTTTTGCAGCCGATACAGAGTACAGATGTCTTGTCGCCATGATATAAAATAGATATGTGTGAAATAGATATGTGTGTTGGATACACTGTTTGATGGGGATGTGAAGATGCGTCGTGCTGCATGTTACTGGAGTGCGCCCTCACATACACGTATTCTGTAAAGGCCTAGAAATCCAAATTTGCAGGTCGCACATGAGCAACTAATTGTAAAAATGCTCGCATTGCGTAAAAATGGTCTCAAATTGGACCCACATTCAGGAACCCTATGATGACGAAAGTAAATCGAAAGATTGGTTTGTGAGATCTGCAAATTTAGCGAGTCCTGTTCAAGTCATTTAACATGATGATCGACCGATGAGCTGCACATCTGATGCAAAATAGATACCGATCTACGGTTGATCGATCGGAGCATCCCTACTATTAAGCACAAAAGTGTTTTCTAGGCCATTTGGTCTGTGATGTCTCTCGTATTAAAATTCTTTAATGGCTATGCCTTAAAACAAGCACTGACGTTTTAAGCATTGTTGCCCCATAAACACCAATAAAAGTTTTCATTTCTTTTCAGCCTAAGGATAAAATGAAGTTATTTTGTGGTAATCAATAATAAGCTACAAATGCTTAAAATTCATGGGAGATCTGAATGTTGAAATTTACCTCATAACTGTAGCCTGATGTAAAGATTGGGACCTCCAGACTCAAACTGTGGCTGCCGTTCTTATAACCTCTCAATCTGGAAAAGTCGGTTGTCAGAGTTTGCCGCTTCGGATGATTCATTCTGAATAATGTTTTGTGTTGTACAGACAGCAGTCAGTGACTTCTGGAGGGACTGAATTAGAGGAAAATAATCACACTTTATTACACTCATGTAAATGATAAGCTGTTAAGGCAAGTATGACTTATGTGCATCATGAACATGTGCCACAACAGAAACGTAGTGATAAAATATGTTGCTTTGTCCCATGATGTTCAAGGTATAGTTAATTTCCAGAGAGTATTGGAGAATTCCTTCACCCAAATACTGTTATCAAATGGAGTACACATTTAAGGATGCAGTTTAATGAAGCTGACTTTCATGAAAACACAAGAAATGATTTGTGACCAGGCCTGTGAAATGTCCCTTAAGTAAGCAGAATACTGGTAATCTTTTCTGAATTTTTATGTAGTTAACATCTCAGCCAAAATTGGGTGGCAGGACAAGTTTAAGAGCATGTCTTACAACTCTGTTAATAGCTTGATTTTCAAAAGAAACTTTGATTATGATGTCATGGGTTTCATTGATTGAAAAGCATCAGATGACAGGATCAAACTTGGGGATATTAAATGTATTCTTATATTGTTATATCAATATCATCATTTTTTAAATGCCAAAAATCATTAGAAAATTAAGTAAAAATCATGTTCCATGAAGATATTTTGTAAATGTAATAAACTAAATATCAAAAATGTATTTATTATTTGCCAAGGATTTAATTTGGACAACTTTAAATGCGATTTTCTCAATATTTCGATTTTTTTGCTCTCCATTTTTTTCAAATAGTTTCAAATAGTTGTAGCTCGGCCAAATAAATAAATAAATGTCCTATCCTAATAAACCATACATCAATGGGAAGCTTATTAATGTATAAAATCTCAATAAAAAAAAAAAACGTATGACTGGTTTTGTGGTCCAGGGTCACAAATGTTACCTATTGTACATGCCGCAGCATCACTACAGCCCATTTCTGCAGAAAAACACTCCTGTGTGAATAACCTACACATCAATGTCATCAATCTGAGGAAACATGATTGGTTAAAAATGCCTGAGATCATCATAGAATCTAAACATAACACATTACCTGCAGTTTCTCCTGCCTTTATTGAATGTGGCTGATTGTAGGCAGAGCGGAGAGCCAACCTGTTTGGGGTTGAATCCATCATGTATCCTTTTTGCCTTGTGCCAGAGATGGACAAAGATGTCATATCCTCATTGTTCATGAACATTATCTGCCATTCAGTAATGGCAGACCTTTGTGCCTACAAGTTGAGAGGTGATATTGACGATAAAAAGGTCATCCATTAAAGGTAGATTTTAGCGGCATCTAGTGGCCAGACTGTGAGATTGCAACCAACGGCTCAGTCCACTAGCCTGACTACGTCAGACTTCGTACTTCCGCTAAATTTCATTACGCTTTTGAAGCGAAGCAAAATAGCAGAGGATGGTATTACCAGGCTATCAGTCCACAGCTCACCCCTCCCATTCGAAACACATAGTGAAGTATAGCCGCCACAGTACAAACATGTCATTATCTGGGACATCTTTGTCCATTTAGGGCTACTGTATAAACACAACAATGACTTCCATGTAAGGGGACCTGCGATGTATGTAGATAAAAATGGTTATTAAAACAATACAGTTTATGCAAGGCCACTGATAATATAGTTATGTATATGTATATTGCATTTTTGTCAAGAGATCCTTCTAAAAGTTACACATTGCACCTTTAAGGTCACGTAGACTTTTTTTTACAAAGAGTTCTTACCAAAGCGAGAGCAGTTAGCCAGGTTTTGCATTGTTTTTTTGATCAGATATGCAGGGTGTTTCTTTTGCCACTGTCACCTAGAAAACCAGATTATGTTGACCTTCTACGCAACACACAGAGCACAGGTTAAGATCCCCCAAAATTGCCCCACCTTTACAAAACTTTTGCTGACCAGTCCAAAGGTAGCATGCAAGTCTCTGAGATCGAGTTACTCTCTTACGTCTTTCCCTTCATCATCAGTCAAAACAACATTCAACTTGAAAAGGAAGTGGTTACTGTTCTACGAAACAGCATGCATTGTTAAATAAAAAGCCACAGATTTAGACAGTAATACATCTATGCAGTATTTTGCCAGCTGCTTGCCTGGTTTTCAGAGTTTGGTAATAAAATTAGCCCTTGTAGATCATGCAAATTGTAAATTTGAAAGCAGAGGAACATATGTCTGCGGGATATCACAAGTTTGCACATCAGCTTTGTAATTTATATGTTGTATTTTCCATATATTGGCCGGTGAAACTTACCCAAAATAGAAGCTAACATTCAATACCATGGTTTGTCAAAAATACCAAATAGAAAGAAAAATAATTGAGCAGAATGCTGCTGAGAAGCAATGCCATGTATTATTGTGGTTTATTTGTATCCAGTTGTCAGTCTCAGGTGTGTCAATCAATGTCTTTTTGTTGCTACAGTATAGGAACACTTGTGGGGAGAAAATGCAGTAGGCCTTTGAGTCCGATAGGGGTCACTGTAGTAAAGCACTGTATTGCAATGTTTGAAGCTGGCATTTGCACAGACTGCCACTGGATGGCGACTAATACAGACGGTTGTCAATGCAATTGAAAACATTACAACCTGTTATCATTTTTTTCTTATTTTGGAGTGTGTCAAGCATTATTATATTTTCTCAAATTGTACATTATTATTTTGTCCACTTTGAGTGCAGCTATGTTTAATGTGTTATACCAAGGCTTCTATTTAATCTAATTTGTGTTTCTGTGTGATTTTCAGGTACCTCTAAAACTCCAGTCCTAAGCACCGGGTTTCACACAAGTCTGGGAAAAGAATCACGGGCACAGACACTCCAGAATGGTGAGAACATCTTTCTTGCACCCAGAAGACACTCAGATTAATTGCAATCAAATATATACAATATCAAAGCATTGATATAATGTGTTTAAACAATTGTATCTTAAGCACTAAATGCTTGTCTGTCTCTGAAAGGCATGCTAAAGTACCATAATCTAATTATAAAATTTGGAGCAATTATGAAAGGTGATTTCAATCATTGATGTCACTTAAACTTATGTAGAAAACACTAAATAATATTTAGTGAGTTATCATTTACTCACTCTTCTTTGTTAAAGAAAACACAGCTTTATAATGCAACTTTGTGATTAAGTTTGTGTTGATTTTACCATGTTGTTTGAGCAAATATATATACTGTATATGCTCCATATATGTTCCTATGTACAGTATATTTAATTGTGCGAACATGCTTGTATGTAAAGGAGAGGGTCTGTGAAATGTATATGTATCATTGCCCAATCGGTGGGTGATGTTATATCCACACCTTACTTCGGTTTAGCTGTTCTGGTCCTCAAACAAACTGTTCACTTCAAATGCATGTTCAAACCAACTACTGCATTTAAGAACAGCGACGTTCAAACATGCGTTTTAGTCTTGGATTAGAATAAGCCCTATCCGAAAAACCGCCCCATTAAGTGAATTTCTCATATTCTGTGACCTTAAAAATATTATTTACAGAAATTTGGCATAACAGCTTTAAAGACTTTTTAAATGATTGAGAACTCATTGATACTTATAATGTGCACATTGATGTGTCAGGCAGCTTTCATCTGTACCGAATAAAAATCCGCTACCTATTTAAAAGTAATTTGCAATGTAAGTCTCCATGTGGCCATAAATACAACAATGTCCAGACTCCAGTGTACCTGCAATGTTGCACCGGTTATGTAATTCCAGAAGGTCACTGCAGTCCTGTCTGCTAATCCATGATGTGTGTAGTGTAAAAAGTGCTGTGGGATTAACCAGGCCTGGAGAAAGTAATGGGGAGAGAGCTAGGGTACAGTGAATCCAGAATAGAGGGATTACCCTCTTAAAAGCTTTCAGAGTTATTTTTGACCTTGGCTCGCCAACACAACACTTGACACTGCAGCTTTTAGTCCCATAAGCACCACAGCTGAGGGGGTCCACAATCCACTTTATTATCTGTGGCTTTGTGAATATCTTGAAGGGGTAGTATTAGTATACCCAAAAAAAAAAAATAGTCTTTTTACTAACTCTGATGTTAAAATAACTTGAGATTTAAATGGTTTGATTTGAATGGTTTCTGAAGACTATTTAGACCTAGTCTCTATTCGCTTTTATTGTGTAGAAGAGTGTCAGTCATACTTGGTGTTTTATAAGTGACATAAATACAGGTTTGGTTCCTTATTAGTGTATGTAAATGATTATTTTAATTTTTAGATGAATTATGCCTTTAACTTTACACGGTTAAAGCCCAGGTTACAGGAGATAACTTGACGTCTGACAAATGATCTGTGCATCTGCTGTTCTCATTATCACATTGTATCTACACATGTCTAGAGGACAGATCGATGAAAGCATTTATTACATTTAAACACTTCTGCATACACAGTTTCATCTATAACGAATGACTGGAACGTGTGAAACTCATTAACTATATGACATATATGTCTGCTGCCATTTGTTTACATTATGGGGAGACTTGTGCTGTCTGGGTGGAAAAGCTTTACTGCTAAATCACGTGTTGAGACACTAAAATGTACCAGATAGCCTCTGGACAGTTGTTTTAGATGTAGATTTTAATATGTTTAACACATCAACGCACGCCATGGGATTTTAGCGCAGACTGATATATTCTGTGTCTAATGAATTACAACTTGGTCTGTTTTGACAGTGTCTGTTAAAGGGAGCAAACGGGCAAGCGACCATTAGAGAAAAGGAAATATTAATTGGCCTTACACGCCGCATAAAACAGCTGTTTTCCGCCCAGTTTTATTTCCAGTCTGCATTAAAACTTCCCTGACTCTGTGCCGTTCTCATGACATCACTGCTACTGGAAAACCAAACACCTGCATGTAAAGTCATGCCTCACTGTGTGCGTGAGCGTGCACGTGCGGATCCATGGATATTTGCACAATCTGATGCATATGTGTGTCCCATCTCTAGGGAAACGACAGATACACAACCTCGGCAGCCAGCTGCAGCTAAACCAGCACTGCTTGGACACAGCCTTTAATTTCTTCAAGATGGTGGTGAGCAAGCACTTGACACGAGGGCGCAAGATGACACACGTGATTGCCGCCTGCCTCTACCTGGTCTGCAGGACAGAGGGAACGCCACGTATCCTTTCCCACAATAATCGCTGGGGTGTGAAACTCAAGCAAAACTCTTTGTCAACTTTAATCCAAATACAAATTATAGAAAGGTGTGCATGTCCACCCTACATTTAAATACAGGAGGTGCAACAAAAAAGACAATAGCTGCGTAGTGAACACAAAATTATCTCAAATATCTATTTAGTGGTTTGTAGAGATACAAACCACTAGGGCAAAAGGCAAAATGAAATCTCTACCAGTTGCACTATAGTTGTATACTTGTTTTTATGACTCTTTATGACTGGTCCATGGCAATTACTACTATAAACAGAATTATAAAATATTTTATATATATATATATATATATATATATATATATATATATTTTTTATTGTATCTTTTAAAGTGTTTTTTCTCCTGAAGGCTTTTACATTTTGCTCTAATATACTGTAATTGCAAAAAAAATTTAAGGTCACTAGCTTAAATTCATTCTTGGCTGCTGGTTCTTAGAAAGCTTTATTATGCTGGTCAACCAGTGTCACCAGCACCAAACTAATTTTATAAGCCAGCATGGAAATGCACACAGATTTTACAGGATTAGAAAGTAAGACATATACTGTACATTTTATCCACATGCATATTTCCATAGGAAATCCCAGTTTGGATGTAAAGGGTCTGAAAGCCTGCCCAGGATTTTTTACTGTACCTGTAGAAATCTAATCACAATGCTTTCACAAAAAAAGGTAATGGGAAGTTTTTAGGGAGTTGCATTTTGAGTCACTGACACTCATTTGATTTAAGTACAACTTATTTCTCTTTATTTGACGTCCATGCAGTGGCAGCTCATGACTGCTCTTCCGAGGGGTGCAAATTCAAAGTATGTGTTCGGGGTGTCATGTGTGTTGCTCGTGTTTTCAAAATATGTGTTTGTTGCGTTATGTGAACCATGTGCATCACATGTTTTGTCAAAATGAGTGCCTGCTGCACATGCGTCGGAACCGTTTATGATTAAAGAGACGCTCACGTTTTACAAAATACACGCAAGACACTCTCTTAAAGGTGCAGTGTGTAAATTTTAGCAGCATCTAGTGGTGAGGTTGCGAATTGCAACCAACGGCTCATTCCACTGCTCACCCCTCGCTTTTGAAACGCATAGAGAAGCTACGGTAGCCGCCACCGAAAAAACATGTCGTCGTCGGAGACAACTTAGTAAAAAACTTTGTCCGTTAAAGGGGCTGAATGTAACTTATTACTAAAAAAATCTTTAAGATAGAGTTTTCATTTGTATATTTATGAGGCAACCATAATGTAATAGAAAGAATGACACCTTGAGTGTCCTCCACGGTTGTCTCTATCAGCCTGTAGGCTCTTTTCTGTGTGGAGAAGTCGGGTCTGAATTGGCGCGAAATTCAAAATGTGACGTCATGCGCGTGCTCGTCTACCTGGGCGTTCCATATAGACGCGTACGGCAGTCATTAGTAAACAGCGGCAATCGCTATAATGTTTCAAATGGACTCTGTAGACGGAAAGAAGCGACCAACTTCCAGCACAATCCAGACACTCACGGAAACTCCTCGTAAGTTTAAAAAAAATCCTTATCTAGTGCGGCCAAAATCGTGCGTGACCGGCGTCGGGGAAAAGACTAGAGTAAACATCGGATTGGCATTTGATTCTTGGAGGGAGCTCCGGTCAGCGCTGGGTATGAAAACAGACCTTGAGCAGGTTTCCTTTTTACTGCAAAGGTAAGACATAGTTACAGGGCATCTGTAATATATTATGTTATTGTTTTTGTGGTGTAATGCTAATGATAGCATGTAGCACAGGACCGTTTCAAAAGTTACTTTCTTATATGAATTATCTTTATTCAAGGCACGAGTGCATTAAGATTGTGAGTGTCAGGAGTGTGTTTTACAGTGTCGTGTTACAAAACTTTTAGAAGTAGACTTCTGTTGAAAATATAAAGTAGCACTGCAACATTTTGCTAAAATGTGGTCTGTCAAACAATGACCTTACAGTAGTGTAACTTTTCTTACATTTGTAAACATGCTGGTGAATCTCAATGAGCTGTCTGTGGTTGCTACGGCAACTCTGCTTGTTATGGTCGTGCTCGTACGAGTGTGCCCACCGAGAACGAGCATGAGACTGGCTGCAGTTTCTATAACGGCCACTGGTGTCAGTAACGGTTAGAAATTTCTCAATTTACGGAGAGCACCTTTAAGGGCTTCTATAAAAACATGGCGTCACAAAATGCCGACTTCCATGTAAGGGGACCCTCTGTGTATGTAGATAAAAACGTCTCAATCTAAGGTAATAAAAACATAACAGTTCATTATAAAAAGGTCTTTATACACCCCTGATAATATAGTTTCGTATATTATTTTGCATTTCTGTCAAGAGATCCTTCTAAAAGTTACACACTGCACCTTTAACAGTAAACTCTGATTACGCATGAGATTATGAGAGTATCTGGCAAACGCGAGCGTTTCTTTTATCATAAACCCTTTAGACGTGTCTGCAGCAGGCACTTATTTTGACAAGACACGTGATGCACATAAGTTCAATCGACACGCAGAACACATATTTTGAAATGACGAACCACACACATGACGGGATACATACATGTTGTGACGAACTTCGAATCGAGCGCCCTCGAAAAAGAAGTCACCTGCCGCCACTGTGTCCATGAAAAATGCAAAGTTTACACTGAGTACCCAGCTAAAGCGTTTTTTAAACCATAAAAAACTATTTTATGCACTCAGTAGTTGCAGCTTTCTCTAGGTAATGAAAAGTGCAGGGCTAAACATGCTTTAACATGTTAAAACATAATTTCTCTTAATCATAAAATCTTAATCAAATTCTTCTTTGTATTAATGCCATTAGTGTTTCATTTGATACTACCTTTCGAAAATCAATGCATTAAATGGCAGAACTTGCGAAGCAGTAGGTGATCGTATGTGAAGGAAAATATCATTCTCGATTTTGCAATCTGTCACAGAGTTGTTTTTCCCAACCTGTCATAATTCTGTCCTCAAATGATATGTGGATGGGACATTGAGTCACCACACCTGTGTTACAACACGGTATGCCAAGATAGTGTTACATCACTGCTTTCTCTCTCCTTCTCCCAGACAGCCTCTTACTCACGCACACCATCCTATCCGCCTGCGGCCACACCCAGATCTCTCCTCTGCTTTTGTATAGTGTCAGGGTTGACTGGGCGCCTGGTGTGCTGTTTAGAGTTACCAAAGGGGAATTGTTACCTGTCCGTGGGCGGGTCTTCAATCTTAGCATACAATTGAGTACTTCATGCTGAAGAGCAGAAAGACAAAGAAGTCGGCCAGTACTTTACAAACAGCCAAACCCATTGCAGATTTGTCCTATTTTTTTTTTAATGCACTGTTCTTTTAGATAAGTGAAACATAAACCGTATGCCAAGCAACGTGGATCTAGAAGTTGCATTAGCCTATGATGAAGTACTTTTTTATATTATTAATTCATTTTGTGTATTATAATGCATAACACTCCAAAACAGCCATAAATCATCACACTAAATGTATTAAGAATTTGTTTTCTCTCTTGTACGTCTATGATTGTAAATATTTCGAACCTTAAAGCTCAAATTCTTATTTATCAGCCCTGTAGCGTAGGCTTCAAGAAATGACACAGTTATCAATATCATTGTTAGTCATAGTGGTATAAAAACTCTATGTTTTTCCCATCAGGGGTTAGGCCTTAATTAAAGCCGTCAGACTCCTGATAGTATAGGATTAGCTTGTCTTGTAGTGATGCTTATCACCCGCTAAAGGGGAATTAGTCACCATGGAGACACATGCCTCAGGTGTGTGTCTAGGTAAGGCATGTGTGCCGCTCAGGTGAGGAGAAACAGATGGTCAGGGTGATAAGGACATTCTGCCCTCAGGCCTGTTGATGTGAAGATATGATCAATAAAACTCCCCCTGTGATAATTACAGAAGCATCTGATTATTAATTCATCACTGTGACTCATAGCATTCACTTGAGGGTTGGTCCAACTTATTATCAGTAGCGGCCGGTGACTTCTTTTTTCGAGGGCGCTCGATGCGAAGTTCGTCACAACATTTATGTAGCCTGTCATGTGTGTGGTTCGTTATTTTAAAATATGTGTTCTGCGCATCGAGGGGTCATATGTGCATCACGTGTCTTGTCAAAATAAGGGCCTGGTGCAGACGCTTCTTAAGGGTTTATGACAAAAGAGGCGCTCGCGTTTGCCAGATACTCGCATAATCTCATGCGTAATCAGAGTTTACTGTTAAGGGAGTGTCCTGCGTGTATTAGAACAATGCTATTTTTCTCGCATGTTTTTGATTTTCTTTCACCTCCTTAACTGAATTACAGACATGCTTTTGGACTTGAGTGATCTTTTACAGGTTGGCTTTCTTTCAATTTTATTTGTTTTGAAAACAAAGTGTGAATAACATAAACTCATAGGGGTAGTTTCCCTAACAGGGTTTAGATTAATCTAGGACAAGGCCTTAGTTATATTAAGACATTTAAGTAGTTTTTACAAACATACCGTACTGGTGTGCATCTTAAGACAAATCAATGGCACTGGTATATGTTAAGATATGTCAAGAGAAGGTGATTTTAAATTAAGGCTCAAACATGCATTTTAGTCTAGGACTAGGATACCCAGGTGAAAAAGTAGTACACTTCCGTAATGTACTTAAAGTGCCTTATTTTCTCACACTAATTATGTACTTAATATACTAAAAATTCATCTTTAGTACTTCTTAAGATGTTCTTAAGATCATCTAAGTGTACTTCACTTTGCTATTTTGAGACACCATAAATATGAACTAAAATGTGCTAAAAATGTATTTAGGTACCACTTGTAGTAAACTTGAACCTATCTTTGTATGAAAGTTGAGTTCAAGTTTAATACAAGTGTTAACTAAATACATTTTTTAATACAGAGATATTATGTTAAAAGTGCATTTTAGTTTCACATTAATGGTGTCTCATGAAGTACACTTAGAAAATCTCAAGAACATCTTAAGAAATACTAAAGAGGAATTTTTAGTATATTAAGTACAAAATTAGTGTGCAAAAATAAACACTTTAAGTACACTATGGAAGTGTACTATTTTTCACCTGGGTAAGCTCTGTCCGGAAAACTGCCCCATGAACTGCTATGGTTGTTCGACCTTGAAATAACTTCTTTTATTATAATATAAACAAATGCTGTAAGTATGAGGAGACACAATATTCATAAATTCTGTATGGATGTCACATTTATGTCTTCCTCATTTTTATGTATACAGATGAGATGTATAATTAGTGTATATAAAAAAATCTGAAATCTTTATTGGCCAAACAAAAAGTTTAATATTTACATGATTTGCACAGATAAGTGTAGTTAAATCTCAGTTATAAAATGTTTAGTTTAGACTCTAAAATCTGATTGGATAAGCCTAATGCTGTTGTAAAATAAAGTAAATAAAGTTTTTTAATGTGATGATTATCAATACAAACAACAATTTAATGAACATTAGCTTAATATATTGCTATTCTTGCTGTTTTACTAAAGCAATAACACTCAAGGGAGTGCATTATAAAGATGTTTACAGTCAAGCTGTTAAAATCGCTGTGATGCACAACTTTAATACTTTATTGCTATATCAAAAAAAAAATGCTATTGTGTTTATGACAAGGTATGCTTTACGGTTTTTATTAGCAGTTATTTTAGGGATAGACGCTGCAGTGCTGGTGTAGTGTTATTTTTACTCACCCAGCTGTCCAGGGAGTATGAACAGATGCTGGAAGGTTAGGGCAGAACCAGGCTGAAATATGTCATGAATCTATAGCAAGTGTAGCCACTCCCAAATCTAACAAGACCCCAGTTTACATTTAACAGAGACCTGGTGCCAGGGTCATTGACCCATCTTCTTTATTGGTCTCAGAAGTGATAATGGCTATAAATAATAAACATATTTTTGGAGCAACCACCTGCATTTTCCATGTTCTTCTCACATGCACACGTTTTTTCTGCCTATCACTTGTGTCACACACAGATAAAGCATGTTTTCATTTATATTTTTATGTAAATATTTATGCAAATATTTATAATCTTTACAAATCTAGCATTTTACTTAAAAAAAATAATTGACAGTACAGCATGGTGTCAAAATAATTTTAGCTCTGCTTAATTGGCATCTCTATCAAACAGAAAGTCTGTTGTTTTTCTGGCATTGCTTTAGCTAGGACCTACTGTAGGGAGAGCCATTTGCTAAAAATTCACTTTTTGCTCTTAGTTTCACTAAGATGTAAGTGATGTGGTTGACTGTGAAAGATAAAAAGAAGCATAAATAGAAATACCCAACATCTCACCGCAGCTTGTGATGTTATATATAAGTTCAGAATCAGAATAAAAAATATATAAAATGTTTAATGCATGTTATTTTGTACTTGCAGGTGAATGTGTACATTCTGGGAAAGACCTTCCTGTTTTTGGCTAGAGAGCTCTGTATCAATGCTCCTGCCGTTGGTAAGTCTCTGTAATGACCTCTCTGTGTCTTCCATAATGTAATTTAGCTGACCAGAACACTACTTTCAGATGGACCTCATTAATAAAGCAGGCAGTACCTCACAACAATTCATTTGCGAAATTGGTTATCAATAATACACCACAGTTGGATCAATACAAGTATACCCAATTTGTTTATCTAATTTAACCTATGGATTACAATTTTTTATGCATATCATTTTGACCTTCATTCTGTGCGTCATTTGCATACATTTTATAATTCAAACTATTTTAGCTACATTGCTTTACCCACTTAGAAATTGTTCTCTGTTAGGTTCCATTTTAGCTGGTTGTAACTAGGGGGCGCTGCATGATGAGAAAAATGGTCTGTTTGCATCTCTTTTTTGCACACACAAAGGGGGTGAAACAAGTATGAATTTTTTTAATGGACTCATCAGATTAGAGAAAGGAGAGAAAAATGCCCAGTACACACAGAGAGCATCTCATTGTTAATGAACCAGGCATGATCCCAGAATGCAGGCTGATTAGCAGCTCTCCATGTGTCATAAGTCCATATTCATCTGTTTTTGTTTTGTTTTTTTGGGGTTAGAAATCTGCTGTTTTACCAGGCTGCATCTGCTGCGTGTTTACTAAACCCTCAATTAGAATGCAAACGGTGGAGGAGCAGATTCTATGGGCTCAATTCAGACAGACTCCCTATTCAGTTCCTCTTGCAGTCGGATGGGGATAATAGGGTCTTTATGTGGCCTTTCAAGATGAATATTTCATCCACACTTAACAATCTTATTTACAAAAGCCCACTGAGGTTATGGTGTGCAAAATAAATATGGGTTCGTTTTTTAATTTTGTATGAAAATAACAGATAAATTCTTGAAAAATGTGCTCATCTCAGTAACAACTTAAAAAACTTATTTATTTTATAGACTAAGTCAACCGCCTTGCTATTGATGAATAATGTCAGACAGTATTAAAAAAAATTATGCAGCACAGAATGGCAAAAACAAGATAAAACTGTTGGGTTGAGTCAAAAAACATTTATAATCTGCAGTTTGGGAAGCTTATCACTAATACAAGACATTTTATTTGTCTGAAAAAATTAACCTCAAGTAATGTACAAAACATGAAATATTAGTGGCTTCTGTCCACTAGTAGAGCAGTACAACTGTCGTGTTTATAGCATCAATAATTAAATCAAATATATATATATATATATATTTTGCAATAAATAAAGTTGAAGAACATTCCTTCAATCCGAATCTGGATCTGTTGTGGTATTGAAGAGCCATTACAATAGAGTTCCTCACTGCTACATTATAAAGGCACGAGCCCCATGAGACCCTGTATTCTCCTTTATTCAATCCATCTAAATCCAGTAAGCGGAATGCACTGCAATGCAGACATCCTGAGGACTTCAGGCATAGAAAACCAGTTCTGGAATCTGACCCCCTTGTACTCCGGTCCCATTGGTACTGTCTGAAGAACACTGAAACTGAAAGGTCACCTTTCCACATTGCACTTCTGTCATACCCTCCTGTCCAAAGTAACTAAGCTCATTTCCGTCCAACACGGCACTGACTGTGTAAAAGGCATCCTGTTCTACTTGGACAGGATGTTCGAACCATACAGAGAAAGTGTTGCTGGATCCATCTGAAACAAATTTAGTCACGTTCTGGGCCAGGGTCACTCCTTGGCGCTTGAGTTCAATTTTGACACTGTACTCTGCCTTTCCGCCACTGGATCCGTATAAACCAAGTCCAGCAATGAAGATCCTCTTGTCCACAGCAAACTGGATGCTGTCGCAACGTCCGCGATACCGCCACTGGTTACTACGGTAAGCCGAGGACTGAAAACGATGGCAGCGCTGCGGTGTCAAGCCCTTTCTTTTTTGCAGCGGGAATTCCAGCTTGGGTTTATTAGCTGCAGTGTACCACAGGAAGATGTCATGAGTCTCTTCCAGTGTTAAAACGTCTGATTGCGCAGCCCCGTTTGCAAACTCTTCCAGGGTCATAGATGGGATGCGAACCAAGTAGAGCGCCTTTCCCAGCACTGCTCTTTTATTACGAGACGTCGGCCCCAGTCCCTGCCTTTTGCATTCGGCCACGGCCCATTCAAGAGCGGCCTGGAAGACTACGGCTTCCCGGGTGTTGAGAGTCTCACGCTTCAGTATGATCTCCAAGGTCTGAAGATCGATCTCGCAGAAGCCTTCAGAGCGAAGGGCCAACTCGGCTTGAGCATCGATGACCTCCCAACACCTCTGGGTCAGCTCAGGCTCCTCGAACAGCCGACTTTGCGACAACAGCACACAGGCGTTTTTGGCTTCCAGGCTGGTCTCCAGAAAGGTGACACAGGCCTTAGCCAGCGCAGGCACTATATATTTTTTGGCAGCGTACAGGGTGGCCAGCACTGTGTCCGCTTCAAGTTCAATCTCGTCACTGTACATGTACCTGGATGTGATGAAATGAGAAAACAACTTAGATACTGCAAAAATTATGCTTAGTAGGGCTAGGCTTATTATTGGGACTTACTTTAAAAGGATTAAAAAAGCAGCAGGCTCTACGTCAGGAATATGGATCTCCGAATCTCCTTCGGCAAGATCACCATAAAACATGGCACCAAAAACAGAACTCCCCACCGCCAATACATACTACAAACACGAACGTTACACAAAATTTAATAGGTAGCTCATAAAAGTACAATTTAAGGTCAATTTTTATTAAACATGTGCTCACTTTATGCGCTGGAACTTTTTCCGATGCACCAGGAGGACCCACAACAAAATGAACATCTGCCATGAGTTCGTTATTAAACATCAAAGCATTCCTAAACAGAAAATGTAACACAATATTAAGGTTTCGAACAGACAATGGTGGTGTAGATGCTTTGAAAAGCGAACCAATCGGCCAGAACGTGCACTTACCTCTCACGCAGTGTCGGATGAGTGGACTGCCAGCTGGCTGTCTCTACGTTATTATTGTTGATGTTCTGCTGAGTGGCAGTTGTGGTCGGGGTGGTCACCGTTTGGGTGACTTGGACGATGGTCTTTTTGCTGGTAGTGGTTACGGCGGTGCTGTTGCTGTTTGGGAGGTTGGTGTTTATGCTGGCTGGATATAATTCTGCAGCCATCTTCTTCCTCAAGGACAAACTCACGATTTCATAACATACTGGCAACTTGCTGAGCTGTTTGCCACTCTTTCTAGTCCTCTTTATGGTTTCTGGAAGTAAAAGGATAAACGTCAAAAACTTCATGATCCTGCCATATAGGCAATCTGGAGTTGTTGGCATCAGCAAGTCGTTGGTCGAGTAATCAAACGGCAGGTGTACCGAAAAACAAGCAACCTTTAAATGTGAATGCCCTGGTTATGCATTACTATAGTATTTTAAACCAGAGCAAACCATGCACAATATCAACGTATCCGTCCAGCGGAAATAATACACAGCTCAAAGACTTTTTCCTCATTTTATCCTCGTTGCATCCTTGAATGGTAACAGTATCTATTCAGATAAAGTAATAGAGTAATCCCGGAGTTTTCGTTTAAGGATTAAAAGCGAGTCAAATGATCACGAGAAGCGCTATTTGCTGGTTGTCATCCTGCATATCTGCGGTGTTTTCTCTCTTAACGTCTCTCCACTGCGTTTCTACTCTCTATTGTAAAGCACGATGTGTGTGTAGGGAGAAGACGCCGCCCAGTTCTCTCTTGACCAATCAGAATTACGACTGAGTTTGACGTAAGTCGCCCCGAGGCGCCGCCCACAGCCGAACGGCCCGCCTATCCATCGCGCACGCACAAGCAGTAATTAACCCTTTGCGTATTGTTGACAATATGTGTTCACGTCATCACTTCCACAAACACGGGCGTTTAAAATCAAAACGTCGCTTTTATACAAATGCGATACGTGTCAATGTTACTAAAAGAAAGGAATTCACAGTTTTAGCGTTGAATAAAAATCCCGTCAAAGCTTTGAAGCTTTCTCATAAAGTAACTTTTCCAACAAGCGCGTCGTAAAACATCAAAATTGTTACATTCTGCAGTCTTTAATGTGCTTCTGTTGCAGTTTTAGCTACACTGGATGAGTAAAAATGCTGATGCAGCCTTAAACGTCTTAACAATCTGATGCTGGGTTACAATTTGCCTCAAGGGGGATAAACATCTGCAACGAAGTGCTCAGCCCACCGAGCAAATCTTTCGTTTTATCAGCACATCTATCATCAGTATTCACCATCAATATGTACGATCAATGCATACAGCTCAAGATTTCATCCCAAACCGGCTCGTCTAAAAGAGATAAAGTAGCTGCAAAGCAGAACAGAGCCGCCGTCCGCCGAAACGGACTCTTCAGTCGAAGTAATATGAATTACTGTGCGCCGTTCGATAAAGCTGTTGCTATAAAGCAACTTAAATAGCATATCATTAGTCATGCTTTACCTTACTGAGCCGACTGAAGTGCAACTGCCAAGGAAATACATTCAGGTTTGATGTTTGAAAGCTCGCTGGCGTCAGGAGCCATGTTAAATCCAGAGTGTGCTGCTGAGAGAGAGAGGGAGAGGGGGCGGGGCTTACGCTTTCCCGGATCTCTGGAAACTGGATCCTTCGCCTGCGTTAAGCTCCTTACGTGTCTCACAAAATCTAGACAATGATGATTTTCAGCCAAGATCTGTGACGAATGTACACTTGTAGTGAAAAGTGCACCGTTTAAATTATAAACCTGAAGTGTAACTCTAATGTAGCAGAGCACTTTTGGGATTAGAGGATCTATTTTATGCCTTACATTTATAACACACATCAGGGGGTTTAATGAAATTATACCTAGTTTAATGAGTTCGTGTATGACAGAATTTAAATGTGATATGATGAAATCATTTACACATGCCCATAATTGTTTACCCTTTTACATACTGTGTTTTCTCATACAATCTATGGTGCTGTATAAGTAAATATAATAAAATATTATTAAATACTCATATACCCCCTGATCTGAATTTTGTAATAATACAAAGCAATTAGACAAAATAATTGCTTAGAATTAAAGGATATTTTTTATTGTTCTAAGAAGGAATAAGTTTAGTTTTCTCGGTTATGAAATGTATATGTTGTGCTTATGCGAACATGTGCTGAACAATTCAGTGTTTTTGACCGTACTGATATCTCAAATGTCAATGTGGTGACTGAAATATAACAAATGCGAGTTTTCTGTTTAAAGGAAAACACCACAGTTTTTCAATAATTTACTATGTTCTTACCTCAACTTAGACAAATTAATACATACCTATCTTTTTTCAATGCATGCACTTGAATCTTTGTACAGCACGTCGTGAATATGTTAGCATTTAGCCTAGCCCCATTCATTCCTTAGGATCCAAACAGGGATAAAAGAAGCCACTAAACACTTCCATGTTTAACCTATTTAAAGACCGTTACATGAGCAGTTACACAAGTAAGTATGGTGGCACAAATTAAAATTTTTTAAGGGTATAAAAATGAGAATTGTATGGCAGAAGAACCTTTAGTTTGCAGCACTTCGACCGCACCGAGGTGTTTTCCTTTAAGTTTTCAAACATTATTTTGAATGAAATGTTATTTAACCTAGAAATATCACACCCATAATGTTGTTTCTTCCTCAAATGCACACACAAACAAAAAATATTATTTGAGCCATCCCTTCTCCATTTGTTGGGTATTATTGTGCATTTTAATTTACAGAATTTACATGCATATTTCTCTTATCTAAAATAAAAAACACAAGAATAGACATTTTTCTGATGTATGGGAAAACAAGAACAGATGGTTCGATATGTTGGTAATAAATACATTCTATTCATTTTTTTACTGAAAATGTATAATTGCTCTTCTGCAAATTAGTGATCAAAGTATAGTTGCCACTTTTTCTATGTAATAATTGCAATAGGTCTTGATTAGCATGTTCAAATTGCACTCCCACTGTGTCAAAATCAAGCTTTCTTCCAATCGCTAAATTATAATTTTAACAAGCACAGACATATAAAACAAGTGAAAGACAAGGTCATAGATCTTGCTCATAAGATAAACAGACACTAAAAAACAACCATACGGCCGACCTTCGGCTTGTTTTGTTCCAGGCTTTATTGTTTTTGGGGAGTATGATTCATTCTTTGTTTGCAGTAGTTGGAAATGTCAGATTAGGTAAAGCAAATTAAGTTACATTCAGCCTAGATCAATATGGAAGTTAAAAGCTCAGAAAGCTCAAATAGTCAGTAATTTGGTGTCCATCATCTTTGCTGTATGTTTTGGTAGTGTATGCTGTTCTTAACACTACGTACAAGAATGCAGCAGGTGGATTTCTTAAAAATAAAAAATCCTAGCCACGCTATTGTCAGTGGCCATCCGTTTTTTGTTAACCTTAAAATGCATTTATGTCCCCCAACAAATCAATTTGATTATTTCTCTCTGCATTAACTTTACACTATATAACAAAAATCACCCTGATATACACTAACATTTCCTCAAATGTTTCTTGTTTCACAGATGGCATGTAAGAATTACTTTAAGTGCTTTGCTCTGGTAATATGATAATTTGATAAATAAAAAATTATCACAATTTATATTTTAATTGTATTGAAAAAATGACAGAGATATTTTACTGAAGGTAATATGTCTCCTAATTGCAGATGGATTCCTAGGAGCCCCTAAGGGGACATGGAGCAAAGGAGCCCCTAAGGGGACATGGAGCAAAAATTAAATAAAGTTTAGTTTTGCGTGCGCACGTGAAACAATCGCGTGTTCACGTGAAACTATCGTGGGGTCACATGAAACATTCGCATGCGCACATGAAATTATCGCTTTTAGTTTCGCATGCTTACGTGAAACTTTCGTGTGCGCATGTGAAACTATCTTATGTGCACGTGAAACTTCCGCTTTCACGTGCGCGCGCGATAGTTTCACGCGAAACTTAACTTAAAAAAAATTCTGCACATGAAAGTTTCACGTGAGCACATGAAACTAAACTTTAGATTTTTTTACTCCAATGTCACCTTAGGGGCTCGGTAGATTCCCTATAGTGTAGCTTTAGAAAAGATCATAGCTGGCTATCTTTCTTAGATGAGCTCATTTCCTCTTTATTGGGACAGCAGTGATGTTTGGGCTATATTGGGGCAGCAAAATGAGTTTACCCAAGGACTTCGAAGTAGGTGGAAGTGAAGGATATTTGCTCCCACGGAATGACTCCAAGCCAAGCCACTTTTAAAGGTCCCCGTAGGGAGACCGTGTTCTAGATTTTTCAGAAACAAGATGAACCTTTAACAAATATGCTTTTAAATCTTGAGAAAGGTCATAATACAAAAGAGCCTGTTTACTAAATTCAGCCTAGTTTACTAATAAACTTTTTCAGTGACGTATCAGTTTGGTACATATTCTGGAGTATGTGTATAGACATTAATGGAAAATCTGACTCTCAGATTTGTTTGTTTCTGTCTATAGATCCATGTCTGTATATTCCACGATTCGCCCACATGTTGGAGTTTGGTGAAAAGACTCATGAGGTTTCAATGACTGCTCTCAGACTGCTACAGAGGATGAAACGGGACTGGATGCACACCGGTCGACGGCCATCAGGCTTGTGTGGGGCAGGTAGTTAAAACCCTTTCACACTGTGCATGATAGTTCACCATTAATAAAATTCATAATTTATTCACCTACATGTATTTCATGACAGAAGAAATGTTGAAGTGTCTTTGAGGCTCTTTCTTCCATAAAGTAAAAGTGAATGGGGACTGAGGCTGTCAGTCAACATTCTTTCTCTATTTCTGTTTCATGGGAACAAAAAATGGGTTATGAATCATATAAGAGTGAGTGAATGATGACAGAATTGTCATTTTTGCGTCCATAACTCCATAAAGTTGTTTGTTTGGATTATTATCCGTTGTCGTAGAATTTAGACTCTACCAATTGCAAAATGCTTTCTTTGTCGGCTTAAAATAAAAGTAGGTTTATTTCAGTCTACATTTCTGTGTATCTGTGCGATCACAATGCAATCCCTAGCCCATAATGTGCCATAATGACATAAGAATTGTAACAATGAGTTTCATAACAGGAATAAAAAACAACATGACTACAAGTGCTTTACTACCACATGGATCTTGGTGTCCTCTATTTAAAGCAGAACAGTTCCTGCATTCTGTCTTCAGCATGATGGCGCGATGCTCAGGAATAGAAAGCTAACTTCCTGCCTGCATGTTTAGTTCATCCTTCCCTGTCTCTCTCTCTCTGTGTTTCACTTTCCCCATCCAACATTTGCTGCTGCAATATTTGAATAATTAATAATTCATCATTAATCATTCACAGTGTTTGTGTGATGATACCATATGGAAATGTCAGTTTTTCGTATTGAAGTTGATTGTTTTAGAGCGGGTAAAGTAAACAAATGTACACTTTACTTTTCTGTGCAAAGAGCAAAATACAAGTAAACAAAATAAAGATGGATATGGTGTGTGATAGGCAAATTTGGTCCAGAATGACGGATGACTTTTTGTGTTGCTGAGTGAATATGTTTTCACATCCTGATATCAATCACTAAGTAAAGTGGTCTAAAATATTATATAAATAAATGTATGTAAATTGTACAGTTTATTCTGGTTTTCGACTCTCATTGATTGAGAGTTTTTACATCCATGCAATATTCTGCACTGAAAAAAACAACTTGTAAAATTTACTTAAAAAAATCCTCGTAACAATTTGCACGAACTTTTTTTAAGTAAAATTTACTGCTTTTTTATAAGTAAAACTTACCTACTAAAATCAAATAAAATTTACTTAAAATTGCATGATAAAACATATGTTAAATAATTAATTAAATGTTACTTAATTATTTTATTTAGAAGTTAGATTTATTTTAATCGTTTAGGTAAAGTCTATTAGTTTTTTTTTGAAAATTGAAGCATTGCTGTCCTAATAATATTAAATAAATCGTATTTTCTGTTTGTTATTTTCTTTAACATATTCCTATGGACCTAGTTATTTCTAGTGTTATAAATGGCATTATAACACAAAATTCATGACTGATAACAAGTCAGTCATTGAATAAACTTGATTCGGAACAGAAACGCACACAAACTGTGTTTCTGACATGCATTATCAGCACTGTGGAGAGAATTACAATACAATGTTCTGAACAGGGTTCATGTAAAGAAACACTGATCACCTGAACGGTAGTCTCGCGTAGCCAGACCTTCAATACTGAAGGTCTGGTGTTTTTCGCTGCTTTTTCTGGAGAAAGCCCGCCCACGAGCTGTTTGACATGTCAAACAACCAATCACAGTTCGTTTCATCTAGCGTCACGTTTCGGACTCCCCACAATAACGAGCCGGCTGGCAACAAGTCAGTTATTGAAATAACCAGCCGCAACCAAATAGTATCTAAATAAACAACATTACTCACCATAGGACAACGTTGAGTACTTCATCAACAGCCACACCAATGAGACGATCCTGTTAAACGTCTGTTTGAAGCATATCTCTCCACTTTTTAACACATACAAGCAATTCAGGAGAACCAAACTTTTAAACTCCACTAACTGCCTTAAAGAAAACTCTTGGACGCCTTTTAGAGAGTCGATGCCGCGAACTATGCATATTTTTGAGAATCCAATGTTTAGCTGATCATGATAACTGCTCATTATTATCCACGTGAACACGACTGATTCTCTTCCTCAATGGAACGTCAGAGCTTTGTTTTCCAGGGACTGAAACTAATCGCGACACTCGCGTCTCCTGGAAATCCGTTTTTTTCCAACCAATCAAAGACGACTTTAACATTTTCACAGGGTTTCCAGAAAAGTGTACGAAAAACATCAGACGTTCAGCCAACAGTTTGTGGGCGTGACGTCTGAGGCTGAGACTACCTGAACGGTGACTGCACAAAATTATTATTTACAACAAAACAACATCAATAATATAAGAGCTTAAACCTTTATGACATTTTGCTAACAAATATTTAAGTAGTTAAAGTTCTTATCAGTTCTTATTCTGTGATAAAGCTTAAAAAATAAAAATATTCAGGCGCAAAGAATTGTGGGTATTCCTTACAACATGTGCAAATAAATGTAAGTAAATTTTACTTATAATATCTAATAAGACTTACTATTCCCACACAGTTCATTTGTTACATGAATTAATTGTGTATTTATCATCATTTTACTTAGGAAAATCTAGTTCTCAATAAATGTTATTATTATTATGTAAAATTATGAGAGTTAATCTAATAAATATTACTACACCAAAAAGTTCGTTTTTTCAGTGTGGTTCTTGAATCTCATTGGTTCAGAGTCTTTTACATCCATGCGATATTCCACCATTATTACACGTGTCGTTGGAATGCTTGATTCTGGTTAGTCGCGACATTTGCAGGTTTGTAATTTCCCAGATTCGCTGCAAATCATTTTGACAGGTACAGATTAATATTACACAAAAATTACATATAAATATGTCTTTTAATAACATTTATGACATTATATTTACAAATGATTAAGGGTCAATGACGTGACGTTAATTATTTTGTGTCCGTATGGTTCAATTAAATGTAAAAGGGTTAAAATTTCAAAATAATTTTGCAGATTACTTACATACATTCTCTTTTTTGAGGACCAAGTCTAAAATTTCTGGTTTTATTTCATTTTGACAGAATATATGGAATAATTGCAAAAATGTCAATGTGGTGTAACCGGTCTGTGTCAATTGTTGTAACTAGTATTTTTTTAAATGACAATATTCATAAAAAATGTGGAATAAAATATAATCATCTAGTTTAGTGTAATATGATTTTTTACATACATTTTTACATAATTTGTCAAAGATTATTATTAACTAATACAATTTTTAAATGATTTTTTATGATTACGCTTACATGCCATCAAGGTGAATGAAATATTTAATGTTTCTCATTCTTTGCCGCAATTGGCGGTTACACCATTTGACATTTTTAGGTCCATTAAGTCTTAACTTTCATAAACATTTTTTTATTGCATAAAATTAACATAAATACACTATGTGCATTAAAATAAACCAGATGCATGCTTTCAAAACAAGTTTTTTAAAAAGATTTTTGAATTTCTCATCTTGCCAAACCGTTTTTGTGAATAACCCTTAACCAAATAGCGTGTTCGTGACATTTGAATGTGATATTTTAAAACCGAAAAGTAATCGGGTTTTCTTCATGGAGGTCTGTATTCGTTAAAAATGAGCAAATATTTCAAAACAATATTTAATATTCCTTACCTTTCTTATGAGGTAAATAGTGCAAAATAAGCCCCCTCAGTGTGATACAAGAACGTTGGGGCTTATTTCTGTGGTAACAACTGTCTTCCTATACATTATCCCTTACATTTCACCTCTGGAACGGTGTCCCCTTTTATATATCATTTGTATATCATCTCTCAATTATAGGGTGTCCTACTTGCCTGTCAAACTTTGTATTTGCAATCTTACCATAAGATGATTTTATTTATGAAAGCAAAGTCCTGAACCAACAAAGCACGGCACAAAAAAAATGTAAAACAAAGACAATCTTAGTAATGCCTATTATGAAAAAATGTCTGAATCAAGAGCTACTGTATCTAAAGGCAGAGTACCTGTGTTGTGGTTGAGGCTTGGCATTGGCGTTGGATTGCATGGCTAGCCTTTATAAAAATGCCTTTTCTACCTTTAAGTCTCATTCATATTACGCACATAGCCTGTATTGTCCCTCATTTAGAATAATCCAGATTCATAAGCATCATAATAAAAGCAAGATCAACAGTACACATATTTGTTTACTACACTTTATGCTACTGCACTTCAGCATCTACAGAGGTTTTTTTAGTATAGAAAATGCACTCTCAACAGTTTTGTATGGCACATACACTGTTAGGCTTGCACAGCAGTGAAATGTCATACTGGAAACAAGGTTTGGAAGGAACAATTTATCCTAATTTTTTCCCTGTCCCCCTCAGCTCTGCTGGTGGCAGCTCGCATGCATGATTTCCGTCGCACGGTGAAAGAGGTGATATCTGTCGTCAAAGTGTGTGAGGCCACGCTTAGGAAAAGGTGAATATCTAGCCAATATTTGCTCATGCTCATACATCACCACAACTCCCATTGATTTTTTTTGCCTTGAGCTTTGAATATCCAAAATTAGTTTTTTATTATTTTACAGTTCATGTTATACATTTTTATGACCCTATCTTGCCTTATTATACAGAACTGGTGTATGAAAATAATCTAATATGTTTTATTTTATTACACACTCTTAAAATACAGTGAAAATAGGGGAATTTTGAATAATTTCATTACTGTTGAGTTAACTTGGTTCTTTTACAGATAAAACCTTTATTAAGTGTTTTTTTAATAAATACATTTTAGGTTTTCCCTCAGTTTTTGCTTTCTCTAATCCAATTAAATGTTTAAAAAACGTTTTTTTTTGTAAATACTGCAATTTTCACTGTACTGATACAAAGGCTGACAGAGTTTGAGGAGACCCCCACTAGTAACCTGACTATTGATGAGTTCATGCGGGTGGACCTGGATGAGGAGTGTGATCCTCCATCATTTGTCGCCGGAAAGAAAAAACTCAAGATGCAGCAGGTATTTATATGAAGCATATGCATGACCAGATATGAAGCTATTTATAAGACTGTAGATGAGTTTTTCCTTTAAATCGAAAATTTCATTCTCACTTGTCAGCTGGAGCAAGAGTTGGCCAAGAAACTTGAGGAGTATCAAGGTTAGTCTGCCCTCCTGGAATAAGATATTGATTTTCTCTACTGACTTTAAACAAGACATTTGAATGCTCTCTGTGGTGTGTTTTGTCATCTATGGTAAGGGTTCAAGATTTTTTCTGTGAATATGATTTGCAAATGACCTTGTGGTCAGGAGCAGCCAATTTACTGGCAGCAACAGATTTACTGAATGGCCTTTGTATGCAGTGTTGGAAAAGCTGCTTTAAAACTGCATCTTGACAAGCTACAGTCCAATCTTCTTGTAATTTATGGTGATTCGTAAAGTGAGTACAGTTTATAGTGGTAAAATTAAATCTTTGTTGGGATAAAGATGCTAAAATGCAATTAAAATTATTAAAATATAAATATTACAAAATACAGGAATAAAAATACAAAATAAAAATCTTAAAGGATTAGTCTATTTTCTTAAAAAAAATCCACATATTTTACTCACCACCATGTCATCCAAAATGTTGATGTCTTTTTTGTTCAGTCGAGAAGAAATTATGTTCTTTGAGGAAAACATTCCAGGATTTTTCTCATTTTAATGGACGTTAATGGACACCAACACGTAACAGTTTTAATGCAGTTTAAAATTGCAGTTTCAACGGAGTTTCAAATGACTCTAAATGATCCCAAATGAGGCATAAGGGTCTTATCTATTTATGAAAAATAAAAAATATGCACTTTTAAACCACAACTTCTAGTCTATCTCCGGTCATGTGACGCTCCAGCGAGACCTCACGTAATTGCGTAATGACGTGGAAAAGTTACGTGTTACATATATGAAACGCACATTTGCGGACCATTTTAAACAATAAACTGACACAAAGACATAAATAAGAATCATTCGACATACAACAACGTCAGAACGTTTCTCTTTCTCCACACTTGTAAACACTAGTGCTGTGTTCAAAATATCGATACGATGATACATCGTCATGGACGCCTGACGATACGCGCATCGATACAGCACCTTCCGTATCGATTCGAATGCACTTTTGAAAGTAACGTGACGAATCGCTGTTGATATGTGATCCATATGGAAAGGACGCATGTGTCCCGCGGAGTAGGTAGAGTAAAAGATAGCGGGGTATACTTTCATTTTGCGCGTCTGTCTCGGCTCGCTGGCGCACGTGTCTGCATAACTTGCGCTCACGTTCTCTCTCTCTCTCTCTCTCTCTCTCTCTGTCACATTAATAATCTGATTTCTATTAAATAGTATTAACTCGGACTGCATGTTTATAGATATATTCATAGATATATAATACTTAAATGAGAGACAAATGCCCAGAGTAGGCTAAGACACTATCAGTAAAACTGCTTTTTAAAAAAACATAAGTATTTCTATGAGTTACCCCAAAGGCTAATAAATAAATGGCAAAAACACAACTGTTACAACACTGCTTATTCAATGTACAATAAACAGATAATTATAATAATAATAATAATGTTACTAAATTCTGAACAAAAATGTAATTCAAAATAGTCTTGTATCGTGATGCGCATCGTATCGGGTCCTTTGTATCAGGATACGTATCGTATCGGGAAATTGATGGCGATACACAGCCCTAGTAAACACTGGGGCGTAGTTTCGCATACGTCCTCCGTGACCTCTTGACGTGATGACGTATTGCGTGAGGTTGCGCTGGCGCGTCACATGACCCGAGATAGACGAGAAGTTGTGGTTTAAAAGTGCATATTTTCATTTTTCTTGTCAAAAATGACAATTGTTTCGCTAGACTCTTATGCCTCATTTGGGATCATTTAGAGTCCTTTAAAACTGCAATTTTAAACTGCATGAAAACTGTTAAGTATTGGGGTCCATTAAATCCATTAAAATGAGAAAAATCCTGGAATGTTTTCCTCAGAAAACATAATTTCTTCTCGACTGAACAAATCACACTTTTTCTGTAATTATTTGATAATATTTTGACTAGGCTGTGTACAATACAATGTGATGCAAAAACACCGCTGCTCCTTTATTTAAAAGCTATACTGTTGTGAAAACTTTCACAATTTCACTTTCACTATTTTTTTTTACAGCCGAACTAATGTTACACTACTAAAAAAATGACGTTATAGCATGGCTACCATTAGTCAGTTACGCCCCAACACTGTCATATGTTAGGCCTGTATACAGTATCATAACTTTGCTTCCCATTAGCATACTGTAAAAAACTGAATCATGAACACACTCAACCCTGATAAACCTTTTATGTTTCATGCTGACTTTCTGTCCGAGAAAAAGAACGAACTGTCATTTGGAGTCATCTCATATATCTTTATGTCTGTGTATTCTCGTATGCAGGACAGATCAACTCATACCGGGATGAGATTGAGACACAGCTGGCAATGAACTGCAGAACCAAACTGAGAGGGATTTATGCCTCCTACGCAAGAGAAGGTAGATCAAATCAAGTGCTCTGCATGTTTATTTAGTTTTCCCAGACGTTCCACACTTCCTCTGAGTATAATGCACTTATGATATTTGTTCTTCTCTTAGTGGGGATTATTTTGCAGGTTTTATGCAGATACGCGTTGGCACATTCGCCCATTGTATACTGTAAAGCAAGCACTTTATGTACCAACAGAAATCTCTTAACAACCTTTCAGATGACTGTGTTTCTCTGGCCTCCGAGCTGGCCGGGGATGAAGACCCAGAGGATGAAGAACTGGAGGCTGCAGCCGAACACCTCAACCAGGAGTTTATTAGTCAGGTGTTGCCTGAGCTAAAGCAAGGCCAACAGGGCGAGACAGAGGCGCAGGAGGGGAGTAAGGAAACAGAGCAGCTCTCCGGCCGTTCCCCTCATGTACCCCTGAAGGTCCTCCTTGGCCCTTTGCCCAGTGCAGCAAGTCTGGGTCTAACAGATACTATACGTGAATGCATTACAGAGGACACAGCAAATGGTGAGTGAGATTCTTCTGCATTACCTCATGCTGTGTAGCCACTTAAACACTGATACAGCATTACCTCTTTATCTGGTCATGATGCTTTAATTCATAAAATCCAGGTGCTAGGTTACATATTGGTAAATTACTTACATTTGGGTGATTCTCACAAAATCCAGACTTATTAGAAGGTGTCCAGCATCAGATTTTTTAGCCCTTGAAACCATTTTTTTTGCACATATAAGATTAACGTCTGAACTTACTATAACCATTATTTTTAGAAGATTAAAAAAATATTTCCTATAGAATTATTTAAAGTTTTTAGATCATCAAAAATGATAATTACCGCAACATGATATTACATTAAATATATGCATTTACAAAGTCATGTTTCGGTAATGAGAACTAAAAAGTTGTCAAATTTCAACTTTTATCTGGAGAGAAAAAATATGAACTGCTTACCTGGTAGCCATCTTGTGTGTCACAGTCAATTATGTCCCTTCCAACAATTTTTTTTAAAATGTTAGTTCCTTGAGGGCTTAAACAATGATTGAAAATTGTTGTGGAGCATGAGAAAATTGGTCTTGGACACATTTATATTCCTTATTATTGTCTCTACATATACCAATGATCACCAAATACCACATGTTTCTTTACTGTAAATGTTTATAGTATAACATTTCAAGATTTTTTAATTATGAATATTTTCATGTCAAAGAACCCAAATCCAGTCATGGACACGTTGCGGTAATGAAAATTTTCCCATGAAATGTGAAAAAACAAAAAAAAACAAAGTTGGTTTGTATGATGTCATTTGAAATAGTACATGAAAAGATGTTTGTAATGCTTCTTATTTATACTTTTTTAATCAAAATGTTTTATGACACATCATAAGTCTAATTTTGCGAGAATCAACCATTTGCATCTGTTCATTTGCACATATTTGCTACTATGGTATATAGCACTTTGAAAGGCTGTGAGATACAGTGATTTCATCACAGGTGTTTATTGAGGTAAATGTATTATTCATAATAATAAATAAACAAATACATTTTTATGCCAGCTATTGTAGACCATTATTATAATAGTAGTCTGTTTGTGCCCTACAAACAGCACATTAAAGAGGGAAAATATTATGCAAAATCCACTTTTACAAGGTGTTTGGATATAAATATGTGTTGGCAGTGTCCACCCTCTCCTTCTTTTGTAATCTCATTAGTCTCATTAGATTTGCTATTTTTAGTTTCGTGTTAATGTGATGTCACAAAAACAAAGTCTGACTGGTTAACCCCTTCATACCCTGCATCAACTGGAATAACTGGAATAGACATCACATGTTTTATGGTTCAAACCAATGAATGAAATGCTGATCAACCAATCAAAATAAGGCACATTGATTTGAAAAATCATGTCTGAGGGGGTGTATTTTACCCAAAAGCTTTTCTAAATGTGTTTGTTAGCACATTTTTGTGCTAATGCGGCTATTATTGTCTTAGACAATTCAGATCTATTTTTAACCAAAAGCGCACACAGCTGTTGGTAAGGGAGTGAGGAGCTGTAGCTCATTTGCATTTAAAGGTACACACATAAAAACTAGGGGTGGCACGGTTCACAAAACCCTCGGTTCGGTTCGTATCACGGTTCTATGGTCACGGTTCTCGGTTCAGTACGGTTCTTGTTGTTATTTTTTTAACACTCCAGAAATGTATTATCTTATTAATGTATTAATTATCCATAATTTAGAATACAGTATTAAAAAAAGTTATATCATGTAATCATGCACAAACTGAATTTGACTTTAAGCACATTATTGGGAACATCTCTGAGGAAAGCCAGGCGAGATTTTGACACAGCGAGAGGGAAGACATTGATGATTTCAACATGCTTTTCATTTATTTGGCAAAAAAGAGAATGTGTATTGCCATCTACATGAACTTTGTGTGCATTTTTAGCACACAAAGATAACTTGCCTTTATCAAAATGCCAACGTCAGTGTAGCTTTAAGATTTATCACTGAGAGGCTGCATAAATACTGCAGAGAGAATATGTGAACGAGAGAGAAACATAACGTTTACATCTGTAATATTTAAATCCGTCTCTTTTGTCCACTTTTGACCATTTCTGTCCTGATTACTTTAAGGGGCAGTTTATGAAATAAGATCGCGCAACTTTCCCACGCTAGCAAAATGAAACTGCGCGGAAATCAGCCGCTTTCGTTTTATCAACGAAAGGCTAAAAATAGCGCTGAATACGAAAAGACGTAAAACAGTGTTCATTACCTCAGATTAGATAAATAGTCGGAGAGAAGGCTGTCGCGTGTGGCTGTATCTATTGTTTTATTTCCGCTGTCATCATTGGTAACATGAAATAAAAAATGTTTCCACACACCAAACTTATACGACGCTGGCGCATCCTCCAACTGCGGGCAGACTTTTTTTTTCTCTCCCTCTTGCCATTTCTACACGTAACATGACCGGCAGCACTCACTCTCCACACCAGTCACCTCTTCTTCCGCGCTATTCGCGAAAGGGGAACACGCTATCTGAGGTCACATACAGGGCACGAGGCTACATACATTGCGCATGCCATGAACCGTTGAACCGTACGACACACACGCGCTCCGAACCGAGACAAGCGAACCGAACGGTTCTGATTTTTTTCATGAACCATGCCACCCCTAATAAAAACAGTGCTTTTTGGACATGAAAAATCCTTTATGGGATTCGAACCTACAATATTTTGTTTGTTAGTCATGGCGATTTAATCACAAAGCCATGCCACTTTATTTTTACACAGACAGTCCCTCTGGAGAGCTCGTAGATTAAGTGCCTTGGATACTCAGTAAATTTAAGCCATGTGCACATCTGTTTCCTGAGGTCTTTATTCAAACACTACATAGACAAAACTTTATTATTTTTATTTCAATATAGGTCTCTTCAATATAACAGTTTGTCCTATTGTTAACAGTATAATTGTTTTACTGACAATCTTGATAAAGATTAATTTTAGGATTTGTAAAATATTTGCAGTTCTTATATCTGTCAAATATGTTTTATGGTCTATATACACACTAAATAAAATAACATTGTTGTGCTTTTAAGCATGAACAAAAATCTAGCAGAGTATATCTAGCCATTTTTTTCTATGCGATAAGATGGATGACCATATGAAGAATGGAGAATATTTAATCTTTAGGAAAGCTATATCCATTTGTTATTGCCAAAGTCATGCTCCACTGGAGGGTCTGCAAGACATAAGCACTTAGCTCTCTGTGAAATCCTTTTAAGACATTTAATAAGAGCTGCTCTTATCTGTCGGCTTCATGTTGAACAACAGGAAAAAAGTCACAGATGCAATGAGATGCTTTTTCTGTGTGGTGTTTAGTATCTTGTTCTTAGATGGGTTATAGAAAGCACACGATTTAAGCTGAAAAAGCATAGGGCTTTCCTCTATAAATCTATCTATATGTCAGTGTATCTTGTATACATTGCTCCCTTTATTAGTTGACATAAATAGTACACTTAGCAGACCTTCATTATCATATTACTTATTCACTGTACACCAATACCCAACAGGCATGTGGTTAAGCCGTATCGATCCACGTACTATTGATGACAATCAGTTAAACCCATTAAGAACCATCATCTTGCCAGAACACATTGACTGATGTGTCTGCTACAGATCACTTTATTTACTTAAGCATTTAAATCAGAGATTACTGATATCCATTGAATATGCATTTGGGAGCACAGAAAAAATATCACAGGATTCAACAGAATATCTTGCACATTACTGACCTCAGCACCTGCTCATGAGCTGACCCCATGCCATTCCCTTTTACCCTTTAACCCTGACCTATGGTGACCCAGTGACCTAAGTTTTTTCAGCAGCTCTGATTGACTGGAATTATCAGCGGTGAGTTTATCTGGACACAGCATTTGTGCCCCAGGCCAGTCTAGTCTATCAGACCGGAGCCGTTTTATTTTAAAGCAGTCCAGGCTGTGATCTGCTCTCTGGGCGGCTTTCCATGGTCTATTCCTGCAGTGCCAGTTTACTGATATGTTTCTCTCACCGTCATTGTCCTTGTTGATGATTCTGCAGGAGTCAAAGCCTCTTAGAGTCGCTGCTTTATGGGTTTCCAGCGCGGATAAATCTTAGCACAATACACAACAGAATTTGAAGGCTGTTGGTCACACTGAATGTTGGGTGGTTGTGTATATAAATGTTTGTGTGTGAAAGAAGAGTATTTATTGTATTTAGCTGGAAGTTTTTATTTATTACAATTATGAAAAGAATGTGCTGGTTTCAGCTTGGTTTTTGTTAAATATATGGCACAATATAGCACTGTTGGGTCAGGGGAACCCAAGTTTGAGTCTGGCAAACTATGCATTTGGCCGATGATTTCATCCAGAGCAACTTAATATGTATACATTTTATCATCATGTGTGCTCTCTGGAATTGAACCTTTTGATGCGAATTATACATAGGAAGCATATGTATTATATATAGGGTAGATTATATAGAATGGATAGTATGTGTATTGTACATAGGATGTATGGGTATAATATATAAAAAGTATTAAATAGGATGAATTGTATGGGTATTGCATATAGGGCGCATGGGTATTATATATAGGATGGATAGTATGAGTATTATACATAGAAAGCATGGGTATTATAGGATAGATTATATAGGATGGATAGCATGGGTATTATACATAGGGTTGATTATATAGGATGGATAGTATGTGAATTATACATAGGAAGCATAGGTATTATATATAGGGTAGATTATATAGGATGGATAGTATGTGTTTTGTACATAGGATATATGGGTATAATATATAAAAAGTATTAAATAGGATGAATTGTATGGGTATTGCATATAGGGCGCATGGGTGTTATATATAGGATGGATAGTATGAGTATTATACATAGAAAGCATGGGTAGTATAGGATGGATTATATAGGATGGATAGCATGGGTATTATACATAAGATTGATTATATAGGATGCAGTATGTATGTGTATTATACATAGGAAGCATAGGTATTATATATAGGGTATATTATATAGGATGGATAGTATGTGTATTGTACATAGGATGTATGGGTGGGTATAATATATAAAAAGTATTATATAGGATGAATTGTATGGGTATTGCATATAGGGCGCATGGGTATTATATATAGGATGGATAGTATGAGTATTATACATAGGAAGCATGGGTATTATAGGATAAATTATATAGGATGGATAGTATGGGTATTATACATAGCATTGATTATATAAGATGGATAGTATGATTATTATATATAGGAAGCATAGGTATTATATATAGGATAGATTATATAGGATTGATAGTATGTGTATTGTACATAGGAAGGGTATTATATGTAGGAAGTATTATATAGGACAAATAGTATTGGTATTGTTATGATGTATGGGTATTATATATAGAATGTATTACATAAGATTAATAGTATGGGTATTGCATACAGAACGCATGGGTATTATATATAGGGTGTATAGTATGAGTATTATATATAGGAAGCATGAGTATTATAGGATGGATTATATAGGATGGATAGTATGGGTATTATTCATAGGAACCATGCGTATTATATATAGGATGGATTATATAGGATGGAAAGTATGGGTATTATTCATAGTAGGCATTTGTATTATATATAATAAGATTTATTATATAGGATTGATAGTATAAGTATTGTATATAGGAAACATAGATATTATATATAAGGTAGATTATATAGGATGGATAGTATGTGTATTGTATATAGGATGATGGCTATTATATATAGGAAGTATTATATAGGATGAGTAGTATGGGTATTGTTAATAGGACGTATGGGTATTATAGAAATTATTATATAGGATGAATAGTATGGGTATTGTATATAGGATGCATGGGTTTTATATGTAGGAAGTATTATATCCTAAAACACAAAGTAAATAGGGAAGTTGTAAATGTAATAATAAATGGGCATTTTTCAGTTTAGCAGATCTGAATAAACTCTGTGTACTCTAAATAGGGAACACATGGGGCAGACGTGACAGACAGTGAGAGGTAGAAAATGAGTGACCAAGACAGTGTGTGTGGTGTGTGTGTGTGTGTGTGTGTGTGTGTAGTGTGAGGTCTGGCAGATGCCTTCCACTCTCTGACAGGCTGTCAGTATTGGAGAGTCTCACTCTTTCAGACTGTCTGTCTCTTCGATCTCTAGGGACTCTTGAGATTCACTCTCTCACTTTCACTGCAGCGAAGAAAGCGTCTGGCCGAATCCGCAGCCTCCTTTCCCTGAATAGCATCTGTTTCACACAGTTTCACTTCCCACTGGCACACCAGTTTTGGCCCAGAAATCTCCCTCAAAAAGCCTTGAATGAGTCCCGCTTATTTAATCAATATATATTTTCCAGAGCACTGAGTGCCCTGAAATATGAATTTTATCTGATGATGATAGAAGGGTCTGCAGGTCTATTACCAATTTTGTTTTTTACAATATAATATATTCCAATCCCAGACAGAGCTCGCCACCAGATCTTGGAGTAATGCATTTCAGATTGACTGTGTGTGTGTGTGTGTGTGTGTGTGTGTGTGTGTGTGTGTGTGTGTGTGTGTGTGTGTGTGTGTGTGTGTGTGTGTGTGTGTGGATGAAAAGATGAATATACGGGAAAGATTTTCCCTGGAGCTTTCATGATTTATTTACTTTTTTGGCTGTGGTTTTATGAACCTTTGTTGAACTTTGCCATTTCAAATGGCAGGCATTAGCCAACATGTCTGTGACTGAGAAGGGAGAAGAACTTTCCTCAAAAGAGAGACCATAGCGACTCTCGTGTGCCCGGATTTTTCGAAACCAGGCCATTTTGATGCTATTTTGAATTTGCAAGGCTAAAAATCTTGATTCTTAGAAAGTTGAACTCTCAACCTCTTATTTTTTCTGCATGTACAACACATGTTCTCTATTTTTAAAAGACTTAGGGCTCTATCATACGCCCGGCGCAATGCGCGACGCAAGTGTCTTTTGCTATTTTCAACCCTGCGCAATTATAATTTTCACGTTTAGCGCCACGTTGTTTAAATAGCAAATGCATTGCGCCCCCTTTTGCGCCCATGGACATTCTGGTCTGAAAACGAGGTGTGTTCAGGCGCATTGTTGGCGCGTTGCTATTTTGAGGCAACTAAAATAGACTACGCCATTGACCAACAAAAAACGCAATACTTTTTTGGTTATTTAAAGAGCGCAGTAATTATGTGCCTATAAACGGGACGACAACGCGGGTGCACATACATGAATGCGCAGCAGCACAAAAACGCTTTTAAATATGAAAGATTAAAGATACAATTAGTATTTATGTGCCGAAAGATGGCGCCAGATCAAACAAAAACAATGATGTTGTTTACTGACGCTCTGAAGCAGCGTGGAATTATGGGATTTGTAGTCTTTAACTTTAGCCATCAATCAGACGAGAACGAGAAATCACGTTAATGGATGAGGTAATCAAGTCTTATAAATGTTGCGTTTGATGACATCGTTTATTTCATTATGTAAGTTTATATGTGATGTAAATTGTTAGTCATATTGATATTACAGTATTAGTCCAAATTCGATGGTAAACACAGCTCAGAATTAAGTTTTCAACTTACAATGATTTTTCACATAATGTATTGACAGTACAAATCTTATTGTGAATTGTCTTAAAATGACCATTTATATTGCTGTACAATACCTTTTGATGTGCATATCGTCCGCGGGAAGACGCGCTGATTACAGTCTACACACTAATGTTGTGATCAATATAATAGCATACGTTTTTTGAAGGGTTACGAATCAAAACAACTCACCCATCGCGTAAAACACAAGCAGGATCAGAATCTCACAATACCTTTGATGTGCATATCGTCCGCGGGAAGACGCGCTGATTACAGTAATGTTGTCATCAATATAATAGCATACGTTTTTTGAAGGGTTACGAATCAAAACAACTCACCCATCGCGTAAAACACAAGCAGGATCAGAATCTCGGTCTAGTTAAATGTTGTCGTGAAGCTCTCTCTATCCAGATAATGCAACACCAAATTGATCCTCCCTCGTTTTGTTCCAAACTCTTCTTGGGTCGTTTGGTTGGCCCGTACGCTTACAGGAGCTGACACAACCAGCGGCAGACGGTACAGAGATATCCATAAGTCCATAAGCAAGCGCATAGTTCCGCATTTGTCCACAACACTGGCTGTGTCCGAAAACTCAAGGCAGTGAGGACTGTGAGGACTTGTGGCCTCGCTGCCTCATGAGGACATGACTTCAGACTCGGAGGCCTGAAGGCCGCTCAGAGAAAGGCTTTCCGACGCACTTCAAAGGCAGCGTGTTTGAAATAAAAACAGAGAGCGCCTTTGTGATAACTCATCACATATTTGAAAACTACAATACTAATTTCTTGCTAGAAATGCAATTAAAATGCTTAAAAAGTGAAAATATACGTTTATTTTCACTAAATTTGTGCTCCATTTTTTCGAGCTCGACCAGTGTTCTCATGTGGGTTACGTCAGTAAAGGCGGTGACAAAGGGTCACATGGATATTAACGTCATTGACAGGAGACTGCACTGCCCCGTGTCAATGTTTTGAATGGAAATTTTCTCACGATTTACAAGTAGTAGAAAACATTACAGATATTGATAGTAATCAGCTGGACAAAATATATAACACTTGCCTAGTGGTTTTTGTAGATTTTACTGCAAATATCTTACAAATTGCACCTTTAAAGGATTGAATGTAAAATATTATTATTGAGTCTCTTGGACATAAATGAGGTCTAATTATGAGACGTTAGAAGGCGCAAAGAGCTGATTTACCTGTAGCCTGGTAAGTAAATAAATGCTTTGCTTTAAACATCTGTTTTTAAAGACATACTATGCAGTTATTTTACCTCAATATAACAGCTTCAAAATTATTTCGGTGGTAAACAAAGTCATAGTAGGGCGAATCATCCTCCTGTCGAAGCTCGGGGAGGATGCCGCTAGCAAAACCAGCAATGCAAGCTTGAGAGAACCGCCC
Organism: Misgurnus anguillicaudatus; assembly: GCF_027580225.2. Taxonomy (NCBI): domain Eukaryota; kingdom Metazoa; phylum Chordata; class Actinopteri; order Cypriniformes; family Cobitidae; genus Misgurnus; species Misgurnus anguillicaudatus. The sequence continues at coordinate 16,484,411 of NC_073354.2, forward strand.
CTGACAAATCTCGCGAGAATCACGACGTCACACACATTAGGCTTGTTCGACTTCGTGCGGCACTGCAAGAACCGACCGCCGGATGACGTCAAAGTACCGCGAGAATGATCTGAGATGGCACTTTGACGTCATCCGGCTGTCGGTTCTTGCAGCGCCGCATGAAGTCGATCAAGCCTATAACAACAACTGCATGCGCGAATTTGAGACGTGAGGCTAAACGATTTAAAAGTTAAGAAAGCGTGTTCGGAAGAGAGAAGGAAAAGAGAATCTGACCACGTTAGGAACCGGACAAGAGTCCCACTCGGTCAGGTTTTTACTCGTTAGCGTGAGCTAAAAGACAGCACTGGATGCAACAGAGATGCTGATCTGGCGATCTTGTTGATGGACTAGTAAGTAAATCTCTTATTTGTAAACTTGTTTGCGGTCTATGTTGTATGTTGTTGCGCTTGCTTGTAGTATGTCATGTGATTATCATGACAACAGTTGTCAATATCTCACATAATTATCAGGACATAAATAAGCCTAGAGGTTGTAAATAGTGTAAACATGCACAATTTGCAAACTATTATGATAAATAGCAATAATCATGTATACAAGCAGATAGCACACACACAGTGGCACATTGATCTGTCAAAGCATAACTTTGAATGCGCCTTGTGACATCACATTTCACAGTTATATTTTGGTATTTCTTTTCCTCGCTATAAAAATGGCAAGAGACCTATAATAATTGCAAAAAATGTAAATATTGATATACAGTTGTGGGATTCCAAAGGTGTAAACACAGTCAGTATGTGGAGCACCGAGGTGGTCAGCTTACACAGATCTCTAAGGAGCTGGTCACACGGGACGCATGTCAGCGAGACGGAGCACCGCATGAACAGTATTTGAATTAGATTTTTCTTGATTCACCATCTTGAAAAAATGGGACTCATGCTGTAAGAAACTGAAGTGGTCATAGATGTTCATCTGAATTATGTTCACATATAGACGGTTTCAGCAGCAACAACATAAATAAACGGCTTTTGTGGACTAAGCACAATCCTTTCAGAGTAGTTTATGTCTGATAACAAGACAAGAAAATTATCTTCATATCATATCTGACACGTATCAACTACACTGGGCTAACGTTACTGTGTAAAATGAATGTTTACAATGTTAGCTACAGGTTTTTGAATTCTTGCCTGGCTGCCAAACCTGTCCGCACAGTTGTTATTCATGCTGGTCATCTCCCCTTGTCTTGAGCAACCAAAAAAAAAAATTATCGCCAGGGTATTTGTTTCAGAGATCAGTTTAGCTACTAGCCAGACTGATAAATAAATACAAACCAGAAGTTCACATCTGTTCACACGCATAACTGCGACAACACACATGCGTCCGATGAGAATTTCTATAAAAACAGTTACAAAGTGCCACAGACGGACACAAGCATGAGAGCAGCCCTTAAATTCCTTTTAAAGGGATTTTCTCATGAACGTACATCGTTCATTACTGGAAGCTAGTTATTTTAGTTTGTAAAGTTGTAAATATTGATATTTTTCTTACAAAATCACATCAGTTGCCCTCAGAAATCTTTATTACCCCCTGGAGCCATGTGGATAACTTTTTTTGGCTACAAATCAGAAGCACCATTTACTACCATTATAAAGCTTGGAACAGCCAGGACATTTTCTAATACAACGCAGATTGTGTTTAGCCCTATTTGGACGGGATTCGTTTTACAGGGGGACCTCTGAGAAAATCGTGCTTCTCAGAGGTCTTCTGTGTTTTTAATCCTGTCCGAATCGGCCATGTCTGTGTTTTTCTCTGACGACCTCCATAAGAATTCCAGAGCAATTTACCTACTGTTTTTCAGAGGTCCTCTGAGAAATGTAATCCTGTCCGGATGCAAATGTCTGTGTTTGCCCGCAATATCTTTTGAAAACGCGGTTCATTTCGTATTTTGGCCAATGTGATTTGCCGTAAGGTCTTACTAACACGCGTATATTGTATTTCTTGAGTCCCATTCATTCAGATATGAATGTTTTTCCCATAAAATAATTAAATCAAGACGAGCAGCTGAATATCAAACACTGTTAAAGGCGGAGTGCACATTGTTTGAAAGCCAGTGTTGATATTTGAAATCACCTAAACAAACACGCCCCTACCCCAATAGAATCTGGACCTTCTTTTGATAGACCCGCCCCACACATACGCAACCCAGGCAACGATGTTGGTTAGTAGACACGCCCCTTACTGCTGACTGGCTACAAGTGTGTTTTGGTAGTCGGCCCGACTCCCTTTTCCAGAAATTTTTCCAGAGTGTTTTTCAGAAATTGTGCACTCCGCCTTTAACTCTTTCGCCGCCAGTGTTTTAAAAAAAAGTTTCCAGCGCCGGTGTTTTTCATGATTTTCACGGGAGTTTGGTGCCTTCCAGAAAATGTTCTTCTTTGAATATATAAACGTGCAATATACCAAATGAAAGAACAGACCCTCTGCTTTAAAAAAAACCCGTTTCATCCTACCTTAAGAGGTTCTTTTGTAATCAGCTTTTGAATCTGGGTAGATTTCTGCAAGGGCACCACATTTTGAGCAAAAAGACTTTTCATGGAGATCCCATTCAGAGCGATCTTTAAAACAGACACGGAAATGCAGCCGATTGCCATAGGGCAATACTTCCGGGTTTAAAAAGTTGCGGAAGGGCGCCACCTTGTGGATAATAGCGGTATTGCGGAAAGACGGAAAATCTCGTCATTGGCGGGGAAGCGTTTTCTCTTCATTGACGAGATATCTCGTCAATGGCGGTGAAAGAGTTAAGAGTGGCCACTGTAATATCAGTAACGTTATAAGGTAAGAAACTCAGTTCAAACTTGTTTAACTCCGGAATAGTAATGTTAATTAATAAAGATAATAAATTGTTATTAATCATGATTTCTTCATTTCTTTGGGTTTATTATATGCATCCAGTTATATAAAACACGTAGGCTAACATCACTTTAGTAGGATTTGTATGACTTATTTTGATTTGTTAAAATTAAATTCATAAATGACATGTTCTGTAAAAATTTTACATTACAGCAAAATATCAAACATTAAACACCCGTATTCAGAGCACGTGATCTTCTGCAACGCACAAATGCATGAAACATCTCTGGAATAGCCTGAGAATTTTAATTCTGTCCGAATCGGTACATAAAATCACAGATGTCCTGGGGGACACGTTGAAACTCAAAGGTCATTTGGAAAACTGATCCAGTCAGAATAGTGCTTTTGTCTAAAAAGATAATCATATACATCAAGGGTGGCTTGAGGCTGAGTAAATAATGGAGTAATTTTCATTTAAATTTTTTTAAAACTCCTGTTTTAAAGACCATTAAAAATCATCATCATCAACACTGCAGCTCATGCAGATTTATTATACTGGCCTGCTTGCAACTAAGCCCTTCCATACTGCATTGCTGCTTTACTAAGCTCTCCAGCTCCGGTGATGCTGTCATACGGTCCAGCTGGTTCTTTTCCCCTCTATGTTTCCAAAGGGCTGTGCAGTTTCTCTCTGCATGTGTAAAGTATTGATCTAATGACCTCTATGCATTCATACAACTGTACCTAATTCAGAGTGATAGACCAATGGCTCGGGGAGAGAGGGAGATTGTAAACTGTGTAGCTGGGTTTAAAGGACCTTCGCTGAATGGCGCATGCCACGAGAAACCAAAAAAGCACAGTTTCTGCAGGCAAATGCAGCATTTAACCTTTCAAGCAGATTGGTGGAACTGTTTGATGTGATCAAAACATGCTGAAGGGTAGCGGGAGGCAAGAGGCTTCTTTGTAGTCTTGCCACAATTATAGTTAACTGCATGTGTAGAATTTTAATGCGTTGAGACAGGTGTGCAGTCTGATGTGAAAGATGCTTTAGCTATACGTGTACGTGACCCTAAGACAAGAATACACACTTTATACAAGTTACTTTATACACACATTAGTGAGGACATCTCAAAGACTCTTATTATGTAATAATATTAACCTCCTAAGACCTGGATGTCATATTTTTGTTGTTGTTTGCACCATAATATTTTATTCTGTGTAATTGGAACCTGTTGTACACAAACGTGGACAATTACACTGTTCATGTTCAAAGAAAAATATTTGGTTATATTTATTGGTTCTTCCTAAGCCCTAAATAACTGGACGAAATCTGAAAAAAAGACAAACCAAAGGCCGGGTCTTAGGAGGTAAATAAAATAATTTAACACCATTGCTTAGTATTTTCTCCTTAAAGTAGAAAATAGAGGCGGGGACTCATTAGTATATTCATGGTTTCACGTGTACTAAATGAGGAAAGGGTGTAAAGTTACATTCAAGCATGAAGCATCAAAGATGAGTTTATTTATGTCTTACATTTTTTAAGGACATTGATTTAAGAATAAAAGAGATACTCCAGCCAAAAAAATTACCCCATGATTTACTCACCCTCAAGCAATCCGAGATGTCCATCGTCTTTTGGACAAGAACATTTGGAGTTATTTTAGTAAATGTCCTTGCTCTTCCAAGCTTTATAATGTTAGAAAACAGGTATCAGGGAACAACTTCTGACTTAAAACCCCCAAAAAGTGCATTACAGAGGTAATCCACACAAATAAAGGTTGATGCAATTTTGTAAGAAATATATCCATATTTATATATCCAACTTTATAAGCTATACTAGCTTCCGGTAACAACACCATCTTGATTCACAAAAGCCACTGCGCATGGTACCTATGGCAACCAACACTCACTACACTAGATGGCTTCATTAGTGAAAGCTAGTTATTACAGTTTATAAAGTTTATATATTTATATTTTTCTTTCAAAACTGCATCGATTACCTGCAGAAGACCTTTATTAACCCCTTGGAGCTGTGTGGATTACCTCTGTAAAGGATGGATGCAGTGTTTGGGGGTTTAAAGTAGGGATGCACCGAATTTAGATTTTTTTTGGGGGGGGGGGTTCGGCTGAATACCGAATCCAATGTTTAAAATTTGTCGAAAACCGAATACCGAATCCTACTCGCATCCTTATTCCATTAACACAGTAAAACACATTAATGAAGTAAACAACGTCCACAGCAGTGTATGTTTCAGTGTATTTTTTTACTGTAAAAAAAGAATAGCAGGGCTCGACATTAAGGCTTGTCCGCTTGTCCGGGACAAGTGAACTTTTTGTAGGACAAGTGTAAGAGAAAATTAGTTGTCCGACTGGACAAGTTAAATTTCAATCAATGTTACTTCACGTTATGTGCCGTTAACGACTGAGCAGAACGCGCAGCGCAAACACAGAGCGGAATATTGAACAGAGAGCGCAGCACGCCGACACACACGTTTACATGTTACTGTTATTGTTACTAAACAAGCTGTGCGCGCATTAAACCTGATCGCCGAACACAGAGGGGCGGGAGTCGCGGAGAGTGATGTTTATTCAGGCTCCGGCGTGAATATAAATGACTTCACTGTGTGTCAAAAAAGCCGATTTAAGTCCGTATTTTTTCTCTTCTAACGTTCGGTAAAACACATAATAGGCTTAAAATCTTGTTTAAGAATCTGTTTTATAACGAGAATCTCTCTTTCAGCGCGCCTATATTTATATAACAGATAATCTAGATACATTTATTCTAATATTCTGTTTTTTAAAACATGGTAATGTTCAGTGCTTTAATGTCAGACAATCATTGAAAAATCTTCTATTATTTTGCTTTAATTGCTAGTCCGGGTTTGGTTGAAGGCTAGTTTGTCCGGTTAGAACAAGTATGTCTCACTCAAAGTATTCAAATCGTTGACTTTTTTAAATGTGGATAGATGTGTGGTTAGTATAATGCACGCAGACGCACAGTCCACAAAACCTCCTTTGATTTGAATCAATCCTGCTTATTTAAACTATAACTATTTACACTATTCAGCCGATCTCCTTTCCCGTTATCATTCACCTGCTCTATTCTCCGACACTGCGCAGACTAGCGGAACGTTTTGGAACAGTTTATTTCGCACTTAATAACAGGGGTGATCGGATTAGTCCATTTATTAAAGGTGACACTTTTCTACAATCATTGAAATGTGGGAAAAATTAAGAGAAAGGCAGCAGATATAGCATCATCCTCAAGAAAGAGTACCAAGAAGCAGCCAAATGATTTGATTAAATGATTTGATTATGATTATTTGATTAAATAGTTTAAAAAAACATGAGGTTGAATTATGACTATAAATTGTATGTTAATCTCAATTCATTTTAATTAAAATGAAAGTATTGTAGCAATTGTATGTTATACATTATTCTTATTAACACACCAATTATACTTAAAAGTATTTTAAGGTTGGATGATAGAGATTTTATGTGCCATCAGAGTAACTGCTGGCCCCTGCCTGGCCACCCCTATGAAAAATCCCTTGCTCTGCCACTGATTAGCAAAACACAAAAAATACATTATATTATAAATCTTTACCCGGACAAGTGACTTTTGTGCATGGACAAGTGAAACACAAATTTACTTGTCCGAAGGACAAGTTGCTCAAAAAGTTAATGTCAAGTCCTGAATAGGAAACATTATTCCAGGACATGGGCGAGGCTAGCCCCTTTTTAGGGGTGCTTCAGCACCCCTAAAAAGGAGCTCAGCACCCCTAAAACTTGGGGCAAGAAATGTAATTATTCTAAAATGTTCGTTCGTCTTTGACCAGGTTAAATAATGTCCAAAATATTCTCCGTAGTTTGTGGTTTAAAATGTATAATAAGGTAGAAAATGAAATCCTCCCCGCCTAGCAAATGGTGTCATCCTCTTCTTCTACTTCTCTGTACCTGCATCGCTTAGCCCGTCCGTCATTCAGCGCAAAACACACGCAGAGTGAGAATCAGTTAAAAGTGTTGTGATGCAACTTTTTTGTTCAAATCTTACAAAATGTTTACGTTATGTTTATAATGAGCGAGTACATCACGAATCAATCTTTCAAGCCGTGTTTTTGTCTTATAATGAATCACCATGGTACACGTATAATAAGTGTTTATTTTCAGATTATTTTAGTCCGGCGGGTACCCACGCGCTGCGGAGTAGTACAGTACCTGGGTGACTCGTCCATAGACTTAAACGGAGAGAAGTAGCGCCGGTTACAATGTTCTTCCGCAAGACGCATGCAGTTTTGTGCATCTCAGTGGGTAGTTGCATACGTGTGTCTCCGTTGTTCAAGTTTATTGTATGATTTATCGTTAATTTGAGACTTATTTTAACAATCGGGAGTCATGTAAACATGACATCACGTGCGTCTTTTCTGGTCAGTCGTCATGAAAACATGGCGTTTGGAACAGAGTGAAAACAAACTACATATCACTGTATACCACCAGTAGGCTACCCGTAAGTTATGTGTGAAATCACTAACTGTCTGACTATCAAACTAGACAATAAATATTTTTTTAGTTTGTCACATGTAGACTAATATGAAGGGGATAACGTATTTAACCCTTAGTGCAGGAGTCACAAGTGTTTTGTTTTAGACCAGTAATTCTCAAAGTGTGGTCCGCGGACCAAACCCCCCCAGTGGTCCGCCAAAAGATGACCTAAACTAGGCAAGTGTCTACAATCGTCACTTATTTAAGTAGATTTTTAATGCACTTGCGAAACTGTGATATAATTTCTTGCCATTCTGTTTTAATAACGTAAAAATGGATCGGTTGGCTAAACCAAAGAGGAGTCAAAATAAAAGATCAAGCGTCAACTGAAAGCAGCTTAAATCCACAGATTTATTAGTTTTGTAATGTACTAGTTTTTGTTCATGTGTAAAATCCCTGTAATTTCAGTGATTTTGGACATTAAGGGGAACATTTTTTTAGTATTTTATTGTAGGTATAACCATAAACTTCATTTAACCACCACCTCAGTTTTAAACTAATGGCTCTTTGGAATGACATTAAGTGGGACCTAGGCTGTTATAGTATGTTTTTATACATGTGTAGTTTGTTGTTCATATTAAGCTGCAACTCATTTCACATTTACTTTTTCAAATGAAATAAAATTCATATAATAATTTCTGAACGCATTGCATTTGTTTTCAAAAAATTAGTTTTTGACTTGAAACAGTTGCATATTAAACTTAAACTTAGCTTATCCTTCCTATTTTGTTGTTTTTTGGGGGAGTGTTAGAGTGGGATTCTGTTTGGTGGTCCTCAGAAAAAAATTGGAAGATAAAGTGGTCCTTGGGCTGAAAAAGTTTGAGAAACACTGTTTTAGACATATAGTAAAGGTAATGGTTCAATTAAAGGACTGTTAAAAGAAAAGCTGCAAATTAACTATCTATTAATAAACCTACGATTTGTTGTAGGCATAAAAGTTATAAATTAGGAGATTTGTCAATTTGACAAAGGCTTTAAACGATACACTGTATATTCACATAAAACCATACCCACACTGCTGGTGTAGCCCACCTTTTGTCCTGAGACTTTAATATGGCATTAATGGCAAAAATGTGCTAGCTCACCATTAATTAGAAATAAAAAGGTTGGCAAAAAAAATGCATCTGAAAACTCATCAGATTGATGCTTTAAAATATGTTATTTTGAAAAAATTCTAAGGGGGAGCATGCTCCCGGACCCTAGAGGGGTAATATTCTTCTCATCTTTTTCACCCCTGACCCATTTTCATGCCTGAAAGGTCTCAAAAAAAATATTTATTTTGGAGTTAGTTGAACCAATGTTAAAATGATAGCTATTTTACAAAAGACATATTATTGGTTTCTGTAGGAAAAAAAGAGCGGGTGGTGGCAGGCAGCGGAGCTCATTGGGTGCTCAGCACCCCTAAAGCTCTAACCCTAGAATCGCCTCTGTTCCAGGATGACAAGTGGGAAAAACTATTTTGACAATTACCATAAGCATATACAAACCAAAACCTTTCAATAAAAGTGCAACAATGCAAAGAAAAGTGTTTTTTTCTTTTTTTTAAAAATCAGAATATGACTGAAATTAATGTTATTGAACATTTACTCAATAAACATGGATAGTTAGGCTAGGCTACGATTAGAACAGTAGCCAAATATTACGAAAAACATTATGGAAAGTCACACACATCTCTTGCATCATGATTAAATTAACGTAAAACCTCTAACCTTTAACCTGCGAATCCTAAAGTTGCTGCATTTTGGCTGTTGTCTGTAGATTCCTTCATGCACAACTCGTATTCTTTTGGATGTTTTAGACGCAAATGTTTTAACAGTGGAAAAAATCTAAGGTTCTGCCGAAACTGAACACCGTCAAAAAGCCCAGTATTCGTCCGAATCCGAATACTGGATTCGGTGCATCCTAGTTTAAAGTCAAAAGTTTAAAGTCTGGAAGAGCAAGGACACTTACTAAAATAACTCCAAATGTGTTTGTCTAAAACAGATGTGCCCAATAGGTCAATCCTGATCGACCAGTCGGGGTTTTATAAGTTGTGGAAGATAATGGTGGATAATAGCAGTATTGCGGAAAGCTGGAAATACTCATCAATTGCGCCGAAAGAGTTAAAGTTAAGTTTTATAAGTTGCCCACACAAATATAGCCAAGCCTGTACACGCACACATATTCTTTCTTCCTTGTCCTGTTTGCCCATAGCATAGACGGTAGAAGCAGGTGGTGAGGTTGGAAAAGGCCCTTGGAGGTTATTATGACATATTGCAAGAATTTTTTCCCACTGTGTCCTCCTTTTTTGTTTATATAAGCGTGAAACTCTCACTTCTTTCAAATCTTCATGCAAAAGAAATTAGTTCACGTTTGTTTTATGGTGGGTGAAGAGGTAAACCTTCCTAGATTCTCAGAACAGGTGCTTTTCTTGTTGGAATCATGGGAAATCTGATCATTTTTCTCAGAGGATAACATCATTGAATTTTAGCACTGAAATTGATTTGATTGAATAGAAGACCACAGGTATTGATGATCAATGGTGATGTCTGCCTTTGTTGGTCTTGATGGCCTGTAACCTGATTACACTATACATTATGCTAAAAGTAGATTATAAAATGCAATTCTAAAAAAATATTTTCAATTGTAAGCATTCACCAGAATGATGTAAGAGTTGTTCATTAATCTTTGTTTAAACTAAATCAAAGCGAACTATTTATTTGCATAATGATTCCACATGATTCATTATGTAATCTGGATTATGTTCACTCAAGTGCAATCATATGAGAAACTCATTCTTCATTCAAATATGTTGGTGCACATTTACCTTTAAGCATTTAGTCCTCTGCGTGTCCATACTATCGCACAACCAACATGTTATGTTATAAAAAAAGTTTATAGTTTTTTGTGTGCTTGTCTTTCAGAAAAATAGAAATTTTTCAATCACTTCTAATAGCTGGTTTGACAAAACTACCCTAACCCTATAATGTTGAGTATGATTAAAGGTTGTATACCCTTATGCTGCGTTCACCAGCCGCGGTATAGGCTTCAAGCATGAGTGATTTTAATGTTAAGTCAATATAAAGGCACGTTTATGTGCGTCTGGAGGTCTCGCATCGAGAATGAGGCGTTTAGCGCACATCTAGTTCGCGCGAATGACGCAAATTGAGCGTTGCCATGTGAAACTCGCGAGTTGAAAAATCTGACCGTTGCTGGAAAATTAACCAATCAGGAGCTTGCTCTAGTAGTGACGTGATTACAGGAAGTGAGGGGAAGCCCCTCCCATGATGTGAATTTCGGAGTGATTGTCTCGAAATGACTAGACGGCTTTTTACGTATGAATGAAGCAAGTAATCTCACAATGTTCAAGCATTCAACTATATACACTTGAATAGCAAAAAAGCATTTGGTGTGAATCCAGCATTACTCCCTACTCCACAAACATATACCATATTAGCCTGTGTGACCTCTAGGTCACTTATTTCACCTTGTCAACCCCTTTGAAACCAGAGCTCGTTCTGAGAGACCACTACTATCTATTCAACCCAAATGAGGCACATGCTATCTTTTGTAAAACAGAAACACGATCGTGCCACGTTGTTTCTTTTTTACACTCGACTTTCCAAGCTGGCTGGGCAACAGCTCTGGGGAAACACTGTGATTTGCTCCGCTGGGTTTGATATGTGACAGCCATTGCAAGCTACCTGTAGACAAGCCGATTCCCTCATATACCAGCGTGCCCATGTTGGTCCATGCCTGAGCAAGTTTCCCATCTTCATGTTAAAAAGAGAAATCTGGATTCAATTACAACCCTGCTGGTGATGTAGAATTGACCCCCCCCCCCAATAAAAATTCTCAGGTGTTAAAGGTGCAAGCAATAGGAGGTATAGGTAGATGCTGGTGTGCAGTGAGCCACAAAACATTCCCTATGAGGCACTGTCCTATGACTGACAAGGTACAAGGTCAATTTCCATTCATTCATTTGATGAAACTTTTGGATGTTGCTTTTCGAGAAGGTATGGTATCCATCTTAAATGGTATTCATTTAAATGACCATGGAGCCTTTGAAGTTTGGTGTGTATAAGACCTCACACATGCATGAATAAGAATCTGAGATGGGGGACAGATTGCGACCCATTTTATCTCGTCTCAGCTCAGAAATTAAAATCTGTTCATCCTCTCCAATCTCAATCAGGACTCCGTGTGCGCAAATGTGAGTTGGGTGGCCACGGTAAAGACACCGTTCATATCTTTGTTTAATTAATGAACATCTGGTGTTCATCCACCGAGGCTCCGTAAATCCAGTCACAGGTTGTCATTCCCTTTTTATTTAGGAAATATTTTGCCATATATAAAAGCTTAAATAAAATCAGCTTAAAGTTATTTAAAGAGAATCATGAAACTTCATGTCATTGTTTACTTGAATACTTCTTATATTAAGATTAATTGCTTTATTGTTTTCCTCATTTTTGTAAGTCGTTTTGGATAAAAGCGTCTGCTAAATGCGTTCAGATGCAAAACCCTTGTTTTCTTATAAATAAATTGCCTTATTTTTCACAAATGTCACTTTAGTCATTTCATTGCTATTTAACAAATTTGACAGACTTTCACATCAAAAACCTCTTTGTACATGCAACCTTTAAAAATCGGCACTTCAAAAAAAAAAAAAAACTCCAGTCACTCTTCACGTTTTTTTCTGAATAAATGTCTAAAAAATTTCTGTAAACTTCCTTAAACCATGTAAAAAAGTCTTGCAGCTTAACATTTGAAATCCAATGTAATGGAAATTGTTCTTCCGTGCACTTAGAGCACTTTGCTAAAAAATCATATAATAAAATAAAAGATAATAAAATCACGAGTAAACAATTCAGTGAAAACGGTTCCCTGCCAATGACGAGTTTTACGGCAATCCATATTTCCGCTATTATCCACCAGTTGGCGCTCTTACCCACCTTATAAAACCCAGAAATATTCCCTAAGGGCAAACAGTTCAAGATCATGTAACAAAAAAACTGTCACTACATTATTTCTATTATCAGATGACCTTGAAATATGAAAACTACATTCTGAGAGCTTTCTGATATATAGTTTCTCATGATTTTTAGGTTTGAGCAGGGCGTTAGTGTTATAAATATGTAAAAATAAATTTGGCCTACCTGTGGGCCTGACATTTCAGAAACTGACTCTCATTACGTCATAATTCTCCCAAAATGATGATGAAATATGAGCTTTCAACGATATATAACAGGGCATTAATGCTATATGTAAAAACAAATTGGGTCCCCCTCTGGCCTTGTGACATTTTAGAAACTGACTCTCCCTACATCGTAATTTTCCCAAAATGGTGATGAAATATATAAACTACACCCTTAGAGCTTTCCAATGATATATGGTTTGTCAACAGTTTTTAGGTGTACATAGGGTATTAGTGTTACAAATACATAATAAAAAGTAGGACCACCTGTGGACACATGGCATTTTAGAAAATGGCTCTCACTATGTCATTCCTTTATATTGATGGTAAATGAAAACTACACTCTTAGAGCTTTCAAATGATATATAGAGTGTCATGATTGGATAAGAATTCACATGCAAAACACTGAAGTAAACATAGGCGTCCCGCTGGCGGGACAGTGACATTCAGCAGGATATAACTGTTTTGAGGCACACTCTTTTCATAAATTAATCAATTACTCTCCCTTAATAATCTATTTTATAAAACACTGTTGATATATATATTCTAGAGGCTTAGGCCTTTCCAATGATACATAGTTTGTTGTGATAGATAAAAGTTTACATGCAAAAGATTGAAGTAAACGGTGTCAGTTAATGGGTTAAAGAAAAACATTTTCTAAAAAAAGAAACGCTGGCGGGGAAAGAGTTAAGTTAAACCAACTTTTTCTTTTTTTACAATGTACCAATAAACCTATATTTTTGAATGTCCTAGCTGGGATCAGGTGGATTTGAAGTGAAAGTATTTGACCAAATGCTGGTCAATATCAATATTTTATTTCTTAACGAAGGTGACGTTTAGCGGCTTTTGAAATGTAAGTGGAAAGTTTAACTCTAACTAAAGGGTTACATAAGTTTTTCATATAAAAGAAAATTTATGATAATCAAAATCATTCCTTGAATGTGAATTCATCTGTGTACTGTAGTTTACATTTTTACATATGTTTTTGATTCGCTTGCTGCACAGTCCAATTATACATGCACAGATGCTGTATTATTTTGTGATTGTTTTCATCACGTCTATTTACAGTAAAGTGCTCTGTTCTTACACTGGTCTCATTTATATTTATATATTCCTGCAGGCAAATGCTAATTGTATTCAGGTGATGTTCATAACTCTTAGTGTATTCATGTGAATCTAAGGTTACAGCAGGTCACTGCATTACCATACAACATAGCTGTACTTTATTTTTTCGAAACATGTGACTTTAATTTAGACCTTAACAAACGTGACGTTGGATTTAAAGACAATTTGGGAGGATAGCTGAGAAACAATCAAAATCATTTCATCACTAAGCCTATTAATGGCAAATACACAAAAAAGAGCCGGTATTAAGTAAACTTTAACAGAATGGTGCACTTGATCATTTAAAGAGAACAGACAGGAAGATTATTTTTGTTCATTCTGAAATGGGAAATTTAACTGAATAACCTGTATGCTGTATGTCATGCTGCATTACTTGGCAAGACTCCTCAGAAAATCAGATAATCAAATTCTCTGTCCCTAATATGTGTGACTGAAGACAAACCTGTTTCATGCATATTTAAAATAGCTTTGGATAGTAAAATGTAAATGAATCTTATTGTTACTGCATTTGATTGATTTTTGTGTCTTTTTCTCTATACCAGATGATAAATCAGACAACGGAGAACTAGATCTGGATGGGATTGATGAAGATGAGATTGAAAAGGTACGTGGTTTATTATTAATGGGTTAATGGATGAAATGAAAACAGAATTAAATCCAGTATCTACGCTGCTATACATCCCTACTATTTTTCTTGTTTTCTACACGTTCCAATTAATAATTTATGAATTGGAAGCAAAACTATGTGCAAAACTATGTCTGATACTTGAAGATTATTTGGTAAATCATTCCAGAGCTTAGGGGCTAAGGCTATGTTTACATTAATGCGTTTATCGTTTAAAACGCGTTACTTTTGCTACGTTTACGCCTTTCATCTACACTACACCACCGTTTTCGACCCTCATAAACGGATTTGTTCGCAAACGCTGCAGACCCTGTTTTGGTTTGAGAACTCAGACGTTGCGCTAAGTGTAAATGAACGTAGACGGAGTCTTATGTAAACAAACAGCTGATGTTAACGTGACAGCGCATCATTTTCAAAGTAAAAATTATTTTATTCAGGTAAATGGAGGTTTGCAAAAGAGGTTTTGCCAAAAATAGTAAACATCTACCAACCAGCTATTATAAACGCTATATTGGATTGTTTTAAAATGTATCCTTATAGATAATGTCTGTTTTATATTTATGTTTGAGTATATTGTTGGGTTTGAATATTGTTAATGTTGTTTATGTTTTGTTTAAATTTAGTTAACTTATTACGAAAGATAGACTGTCATTTTAAACGCCATATAGGGCGTTTTAAAGGCCAATATGAAAGGAGAATTGTAATGGGTCAGACATTATTTTCGAGTTTAATTTAAGTTTTGTTTGCTACTTTAAAATTAATTTCGTTTCATATAATTTGTCTCTTAATTTTAATCGATGTTTTGTTGATAAGTTTTGTGAATATAAATTAATAAAAACAATAAACTCAACGTCATAAATATTTAATGCTCGTTTAGCCGCTTGAACTTTTAGCTATTTCTGTGTTGCAAGCGAAGGACGTGCACGGACCTCGCACACTTTTAAAAATTAATGCAATAAGCATTTCTGTAGGCTAAAGCTATACTTCACCTCTTATGTTTGATTGAAGTTTGCATTTGCTGAAATTTATTTTTGCTTCAAGTTCGTTTAGTACTGTTCACTTGAATGCTTTTTTTTTAAATCATAAAGACCTTTCTGTTTAGTTATAAAATCCAAATGAACCTATTAATCATATTAATATGTTGTGGGGGGAGCTAGAACAGTATAAGACTTTCCCAAACACATTTTTATAGGTTCAAAAATAATGTCTGTTGTAGTTGCCAGCAAAGGACCCAGGTATGAATTTTTGTCAATATCGCACACCCCTAGGCTGCATAAATGCGCAAATGTAAGCTATTATTAGAGTAATAAGTTATTTTACACTTTTATGCGCATGCCCAGTTACGCGATTGGTCATGTTTCATGCGTTTATGGTTGTGTATAGTGTGGATGAAGATTCTTTTTAAAATGTCAGTATAAACGAGGATCATTTTGATTTTAAAATGCCGTTTTAAAACGCAAATGCTCTAATATAAACAGGGCCTAAGTAGGAAAAGGATCTACCACCTTTAGACACTTTTGATACTCTAGGGATAATTAAGTGGCCAGAATTTTGTGATCGCAGTGTATGTGATAGATTGTATTCTGATAGTAATTCTTTAACATACGAGGGTGCTAGGCCATTTAAGGCTTGGTAGGTGATTAGTTATATTTTAAATTGTATGCGATTACACATTATTATTATACACCTTCCTATTACTTATCAGTGTATGCTTGTTCTTTTCTGCAGTACATTTTGAACGAGATTGAGGTGGAGGCGAAAACAGAGCTGTGGATGAAACAGAATGAGGAGTATTTGAAGGAACAGAAAGGTAAGCGAACAGGAGAAAAGGAGCTCAATGCATTTATTAACAGAAACTTGTACACCCGATCTGTCCTTATGAGGGACAGATTTAATACTGCTCAGCCACAGACATAAAATTATGTTTTATTATAAAAATATATTAGGTTTTATAATGCTGTATAAATACCAATTAGCACAAGACTGATTGAACCTTGCATTCTAGAAGATTAAGCTGGATTTTATAAATATTTTAATCAAACTTTGAATTTGTAAGACTATGCTAGATTTTTAAAAGATGTTAATGTAAAAATACCTGTGATAACTAAAAGATTGAGCCAGTAAAGTGAATCTGCTGAAAGTTTTAAACGTTTTTCATTGAATCTCTCTGTCTGGTTTTTAATGGATTTGGGTATTTAAATCATTTTAGATTGTGCATACTTTAAAACTTAATAAAAAGCTGAACTCAATGTGCTCCCTTTTACAGAAAAAGAGGAGAGAATAGCTAAAGAAAAAGAGCAAGGGACTTATAAGGAGAAGGTGAGTACTTGTGTTTATGTGTGAGTCTGTGTCCTACTGTACTTATACCGTAGCATTGACCTGGGCTTCTCTCCCTTGCCGGGGTCTTTAGACACTCGGCAGCTGAAGACCCTGGGAGACTACAAACTTTCCATTTTAACTTCATTTCTAGTTCAACCCCAGGGCTCTTAATGCCACGTCTCCTAAACCTGTCTGCTCTGAAATCAGTACCGCGGCTCCCGGTCGGATTTGGATTAGCCCGCCATGCTCTGCATATAATGAGGTGCCTTGAGCTTAATGGCAATTTCAGGTACAGTAGAGCACTTGGTGACTGTGAGGAGACTTAGAGTATGGTGTATGATGTACACCCTCTGTCTGTGGTAGACAGCTTTCACAGACTGCTCTAATGGGATTCTGTCACCTTGTTGTTGACAGCTGTTAGCCGGACATCATTATGCCGAGACCAAACAGGGAACACATGCCCTTCAAATGATACACCAGACATACACACAAAAAATCTACTTAAAAATAATTAATAGTATCGTGAGCTTTGGTTGCATGAAACAGGAAAATACAAATATATTAACAAATAAAATATCTGCATTTGGCAGACACTTTCATTCAAAGCTATTCATTACATTCAACTACATATGAAGAATTCAGATGTAAAATCTGCTACCTCTGTCAAATATTTGATAATGATTGTAATCGAATGCTCTCAACACGTAGTATATGTTCTTCAAATACTTTTGCTTCGAACAACTCAGGCCATTCAGAAATACAGTTTTCGTCAAAATCCATTCAAAGTTTGACTTATAAAAAGCTGATTAACAAAAAATAATGCCAGACTTTTGTGTTTGAACTATTCAAGTTCTCTTTGTATTGCAAGCACCATGATCTACCAATGAGCTACAGAATGAAGTCTCATCCATGAATGGGAACCTTCTAATGGTGCATTCAAACCAGCCGCAGTAGAGGCGGCAAAAATGCGCTATTTGCACGTAGTTGGACGCTTGAACATTTGAGTTTACTCGCTTCATTCGCGTGTGAAATTCTAGTAATTCGAGACATTCACACGGAAATTCTCGTCATGGGAGGGGCTTCTGCGACTTCGCTGAGACTCCGCCACTCTGCTCGCTTCCTGTAATCACATCACTACTACAGCAAGGTCTTGATTGGTTAACGCGGTGCGGAAATCTGTCGAAGTTCTGAAACTAGGTGTTTCCTGCGACAACGCTCAATCCGCACGTACCGCACCGCAGGATGCCTAATCATGTCTTTGCATTGACTTACCATGTAAAAAATTTGCGCTTGCCGCCTCTATCGCATCTGGTGTGAACCCTGCATAAGGACTGACTTGCCTTGAGTATTCCCTCTGTCCCAGTTTGTCTAATCTTCTGCCTTTTGTGATGCCTTAGCCAAAGAAGCCTTCCAAAAAGAAAGAACCAATCCTGGCCAGCACTGCAGGAGAGGCCATAGAGAAGATGTTGGAGCAGAAGAAGATCTCCAGTAAGATTAATTACGACGTTCTGCGAGACCTCAACAGCAAGGGTGGAGAAAACACCACCACTCAGCAAGCCGAAGATCCAGCCGCCAGCAGCTCCGGGCGCAAGAAGTTGACGCGCCGCAAGAAGCAGCCGAACAAGAGCAATCTCGGCCTGGCTAAACCTGCCAGCCTCATGGGCAAAAGGTGAGAAATTTATCAAGAATAATTGTGTTTTTACAATTGCGTGCATATTATCCATAGCGACCTACAGTGCATCTGATTTTTATCATGTATGAGTGTTTCCTGGCTGGGACTCAATTCTACAACCTTTTGCGCTGCTAATGCAATGCTCTACCAACTAAGCTGTATTTGGTAAGATCAGCTGTATTTTACTCTTCCTTCTCATCCACCTTTTGAGTTTTTTTATTACTGTTTTCTTCAGTTCTTCGGTAAAAGTCCATCTTTAAGTAGTAAACAGGCCCCGCTTGAAGTGGTAAAGAGCCTCTTTTGTTCCTCAGACAAAGGACATGACCAAAAAGGCTGTCCCCTTGGTCTTGGAGGATTACATTTTTCTTCTTGTCCGGCTCCAACATTTTGTCTTTCCTTTGCTCCTTTGGCTGACCTTCACAGTCATTTCCACTAGGAGAAAGCTTGTCATCAATTCAGTGCCAGGACTGTCTGTCTGCCATCACCTGGCACCCTGCAGTGCATGCTGGGAGTCTGCCCCCTCTCCAATTAATAGTCCTCCAGGGCTCCGAACGTCCCTGTGAGAGAAGTAATGAATGTACGACAGACGGAGCACAAGATCGTGACTTCTGTACTTTGGCTTTGAAAGATAATTTTTCATTGTGCAACGTCTTTCCTCAAGTCCATTTCGTTGATGATAATTACTAATTTCATACTGAATGGTGGGATGATGATGAATCAGACATATGAAAGCTGTCGGAGACCTCATATCCTGAAGCTTGGAAAAGGCAATGTACTGACCCCTTTCTTTTTAATCATGTATTCATGAATGCATTTGAAACAAACTTCGCAACATTAGCTTGCAATTGAATCCTTAAGATATAAATAGAGAGCTAGCTAGTGTTATTATTACTTGCTTTGTCTGGCGAAAATGAACTTTTAAGATGATCATTGAATTTTATTACCTTATTTGTATTTTTTGTCCATATTTATTTATGAACTTTCTTTAGTATTGCATACAGTGCTATGATGTAAGCTACATAATACTTTGCCAATCTGACAGCTGTAGGGACAAACTCCAAGCAGAGACCAGTGTAAAAATATGAAATCATCACAGGCTGATGACTGTGGAACCAATTGGGCAATAAACTTGTATTTAGTTCCAGCTCCAGTTGAGAGAAGTTGTTCCCCTCAGTCCTGCTGGACCATGGGAAATTTGTAATGAGCTGTCTTGGGAGAAAACAGTTTTCAGTTTTGTTGTCTGATCAGAATTTGTTCACGACTCCCATGCATGACTTAATAAACAGTACAAAAAGGCCAGCAGCCTTTTTCTTTTCTGAATTGACTAAGTGTGCAGAACTAACTGTAACTAAAGATGTCATATTGTTTGATCTCTGCACACAACACACATTCTGATTGATCTGAACAAAGTATATAAACTAAATGGCATATACATAAATGTGTGTATGATTGTATATGGGTGACTATATAATATATTATATTTTTTTGTGTTTGGTGCTCTAGACGGTTTCAGCAGTAACAAACAAGCGGCTTTCGTAGAACAAATGTAACTACCAGTAAACCCCGCAAAGATTCAATAACAACAGAGTCTTTTTAGAGTAGTTTATGTCTGATAACAAGCAAAATAAACAACAAGTAGATTACCATAGTTCGAATCATAGCTAAAGCGTATCAAAAACTACACTGAGCTAAAATTACTGTGTGAAATGTGTACTATATAACATATACAATGTTAACTACAGAATGGCTACCAAACCTCCCTTCACATAGTGGTGATCCATAAACTCTGTCTCCCTTTCGTCTTTAGGAAACCAAAACATTTGTTATTTTAAACAAAGTAGGGGGGAGCGGGGCACAACCTAACGCTTTTTGGTTTTGGCTCAATCATTTAAAAAAATATTTGAGTTTGATTATCGGTAATTATATTTTTACACAAGCAACACACACATCTCTGCTACAAATGAACATTTAAAGTTTGTTTCTAGGACTTACCATTCTTGGACAATTACACCAACCATGACAAAAGTGCAAATGTTACAACTTACCCCATATGTGGGGTTAATTGTAACAGGCAGGGGGTTAGTTGTAACACTTGCTAAAAATTAAGTTTGCAGGCAAATATTTCAATACTATTTTGTCTACTTAAAGTGGATATCTGTTTATAATAGACAGGTATCCACACTGTATTCATTCATCCAGCCCTTTTCTATTTAATTATAAATGGATACAAATATCTAAATATGTGAGAAAAGGCAGCACAATTATGACAAAACACTTTTTTTATATGTGACCCAGTCTGTAATAACCATACTACAGTTTCAAAATTCAAATTCTGAGATTAATGAGCATCAAAGTCAGATTTTAGCCATTCATTTCATTATGATTTCAATCTTTGACGTGACCTTATTCAATCTATATTAAAGCTCACGTAACACACGCTGTTTCTGCATTTCTGATGTTAATCTGGAGTACCTATAGAGTAGTATGACATCCTTTATATCTCTGAAGAGTCTTTAGTTTAATCAGATTTATAAAAGAAAGATTAGCTTTACCGAATCTTTCCGATAACGTACGAAAAAATGAAGAAGGAGGAGTTACTACCGCAGGAGGAGCGAGTACGAGTCATGCAACACTATACAACACTGTTTTAACTTATGATTCACTACATGTTCGTGTCATTTATATAATATACAGGCGCCTATTTCCAACATAAGACAGAAGTCTTACTTACCACGTGTAACTCGTCATGACCCGGTTCCGAAAATCCACAGCATCAAACACACACGCAAAACTCCGCTGCTAATCCGGATAATAAACTATATCCATTGTTTCCATAAGGCTGGATGTCTTCTCCTTACATCCAAAAACACACCACACTTCTTCTTGTGCCATTGTTGACTTTTGAAATTAAACAAAGCTGAGTGGCGTGATAAGCTGTTAGCAAGCTCTAGCGTCTCCCGCTGACTGACGGCTGGGCGGGGTTTTCCAGGGGAAGTTTTCCGGCGGAAGACCATATAAAGAAGTGATACGTATCGAAAACCCCTGAAACGTCAGTTAGAACTGTAATCGAAAAAAACTAGCCGAAACTTGTACGAACCCTGGCGAAGTGCATTCGGCACAGAAATACTCTGAAACACGCCCAACTGCGGTTTTGACACTTTGCCTACGTTTGCATGAGGAAACAACTCTATAACTGGGTTAATAAGTCAGAATGCTTGAAATACCTTTAACCCCCCCTTTAAAGATATGAACAAAATACATTTGACACACGATTTTTTTATAAGACAGGCATATTTATTTTGTTGGCAGCCAGCAATCATTTGGGTGTAGCTTATTTAAAACAACGGCAAGATTTACACTAACGTTAACGGTTTTCATATCGTTATTGCTGAGGGGTTAGTTGTAACACAGCGTTACAATTAAACCCCTGGGTGAAAATATTTTCAAGCCCACCAAAAAAGTTGGTAAGAGCTGCAGACATATTTCATAATGATGTTATGTTTTCGTCAACAACACACTGATTAATATGACCTAGCATTGGATTTGGTATCTTACACACCCAACTTAGAAACCAAAAAAAAAAAAAAAATTGAAAAAATTTACTTACATGCCTCCAAAATGCTCGTTCATCAATAACTCTAAAAACATTATACATTTCCAATAATTTGTAATCTTTTAGCAGCATGAAAAAATATCGGAAAAATAAAAGGCTCACATTGTGCAACAATTTAAACAGTGCGTGTTACAACTAACCCTGCGTTAGTTTTTGCCCCACGCACCCCTATTTGTTCCAGAGTTTGGTTTAGCCACTAGTCAGACCATTAAACAGAGACCGGAAGTTAAGTTCCGTCCACATGCGTAACTGTGACAATGCACGTGCGTCCAATGTACTTTATACTATATCATTTTTGTGACAGAAACAGTAAAATTTTTACACTTACTGTGCGTTCACACCAGACGTGGGTGGTGGCAAAAACGTGCTATTCATGTGTAGTTGGACGCTTGAACATTTTGAGTTTACTCGCTTCATTTGCGTGTGACATTCTAGTCATTCATGACATTCACAGGAAAATTTGCGTCATGGGTGGGGCTTCTTCTGCCTCTGCTTGCTTCCCGTAATCACGCCACTACTACAGCAAGCTCCTGTTTGGTTAACACGGCCCGAATATCCGCCAAAATTCAGATATTTTAACTTGCGCAGATCGTGTGGCAACGCTCAATTTCCACGGAACGTGAATCACTCACACTTGAACGCTACATTAAAATGATACTCCAGCCAAATATCAAAATTACCCCATGATATACTCTATCAACTCTATCATCTTTCAGACAAACACATTTGGATTTATTTTAGTAAATGTCCCTGCTTTTTCAAGCTTATAATTGGAGAAATCAGGGAACAACATATTGTAAGAAAAATATCCATATTTCAAACTTTTTATAAACTATAATACTAGCTTCCGGTAACAACGCCATCCTGAGAGTCACTGCGCAACGTACCTATGGCAACCAACACTTACTATGCTAAAACTCTTGCGTCAATCAAGAAAATGTATTTTAAACATATATATATATATATATATATATATATATATATATATATATATATATATATATATATATATAATTTTTTTTTATGTGGCTGAAAGAATTGTATATTTTCTTTAAAAATGACATTTTTGGCTAGGAATTATATGCCCACCTTGCATTTCTACACTTGTCTTACGCCTTACAGTTCTCAAAACTGGCAAAATTTGCCTTTTGAAGTGTAAATCTGATCTAAATGTGGGAGGATGACCTGTCCATAGATCTCTTCTTCATATACCTCAGAGAAAGTGGCAGCCTGACAGAACGTTTTGCCTCTCAGCTCCAGTCTGCTACCTGATCCCACTTCTGATCTTTGGTTTACAGTAAAAGCTACTGCTTTAAAATCAGATTCACAGTTTGGTATGTAACGTCAGCCCTGGCAGGCAAGGCAGAAGAATACATATTTCAACTCTCCCCGTATCTGGTCTGGTTTTCCTGTTTTATGACAACATAAGTGAATATTGATTTGTAAATGTTAGCCTTAGGTCAGCGGTCATGAGTTAATTCTTCCTGTATGGTTCTTTTTACCAGGCCAACCATGAGTAGAGTTCACAAAGCACCTCTCATTTATTTCACCAGATGCTTACAGAAATAGCCAGTAAGCTGGGTGCCCTAATGTGTTTCACAGACCCCCATTCTGGCCTTCCTCTCTCTATTTGACCATGACCGCTTTCCCACACTAAATGTCATTGTTTCCACCCTAACATTTGGTTTTCACTCATTTTTACAGTGGGCCCTCAAAGTCCACAATGTTAGGGCCTAGTGACTTGTGTTAGATGGCAGGAAACCAAGGTAATCAATTGTGGAGTGTGTCACTCGGTTGTTTCAATTGAGCTCCTTGTCGCCAAAAACCCTTCACTACCTCCTAGCAACAAGAGCAGTGGTATGAGTCATTTGGTTTGTTTCTTGCTCGGTCACACTGACCCAGGATCAGTGTGGTTACATGAGCAGTCTGAATGCGGTGAAGTTAGTCTCTAAGGACTTTTGCAGCAGAAAATCTCTTGTGGAAGTAAGTAAGATAACACGCCAGGCAGGACCTCTTAGTCTTCAATGGCAAGAATCTTGTGCCTGGTTACCGACCTCAAAGTGAAAAGGGTTTTAGGTTGGGTCTCTCAGCATGGAGGGCTCCATTGTTCATTTAGTCATTTATCAGTGGGTTGAGATTTCGGGGTCCAGAGGATGTCTAGTGGAGGGAGTGCAGGAGCCACATCCTGCTGATGGGAATAATGTTCTGTGGCAAAGCATTTGGATTGTTTTAATTATCCAGTTAGATCAATAAAAACACAGATTTAAAGTGCCTTAAATGATGATGAAAATAATAAGTGTACAGTCTTAAAAATAAAGGTTCCTAAAGGTTCTTTGTCAGCTGTATGGTTTCATAAAGAAAATGTTCTTTGTAGTTTCTACAGACTATAAAAATAATAAAGAAATGTTGTTGTTTTTTTGACTGAAAGGTTCTATTGAAAACCAAAAATGATTATTTTATGGCATGGGTGTACATGGGACCCCTTGGGGGTCTGTGGTGATATTAACAGTAGTCCTTTAAAGGGACTCTTCACTTTTTTTGAAAATATTCTCATTTTCCAGCTCCCCTAGAGTTAAATATTTGATTTTTACCGTTTTGGAATCTATTCAGCCGATCTTCGGGTCTGGCTGTACAACTTTTAGCATAGCTTAGCATAATCCATTGAATCTGATTATTCCATTAGCATTGCGCAAAAAAATAACCAAAGAGTTTCAATATTTTTCCTATTTAAAATTTGACTCTTCTGTAGTTACATCGTGTACTAAGACCGACAGAAAATTAAAAGTTGAGATTTTCTAGGCAGATATGGGAACTATACTCTCATTCTGGTGTAATAATCAAGGACTTTGCTGCCGTACCATGGCTGCAGGAGGCACAATGATATTACATAGTGCCCGAAAATAGTCCCGTCAGTAACTTTCAATAGCATAATGCGTCATGAAGTGGAAAGGTCACGGGTTAAATATGTGAAACGCACAATTTCGGACCATTTTAAACAATAAACTGACCTAAGGATATTTAAGCAATATCGCTCGAGTAGGAGTGTGATATAGCTCTATATCATCACGGCTGTGATTAGGCAAGAGGCACGAGGCCGCAGGCCGAGTGCCGGAGGCAATCACAGCCGTGATGATATAGAGCTATATCACACGACTCCGAGAGCGATATTGCTTTTATACAACAGTTCGACGGCACACGTTTGAAAAACGAAAACTAGAAAACAACAACGGAGTTATTTTAAAAGCCTCTTTGTTTGAGAACTACTTCTTCCGCCACGGATTTGAGGGCGGCCAGAATGACAGGTAAAACTTTCGGCTGCTTTGAAGCTCATAACAACTCAATGGACGGAAAAGCCGTTACTGTATATTACCGTTTCTTGGTCACAAAGTGTAGTTTTAAGATTAGTTCAGTCGAGAATGTATATGTATTATATTTAAATCTGCAGTCGATTAGTAAAGATAGCGCCTGTTTGAACGTTTGCTTAGTGAGATTCGGTACGAATGAGAACCAAAGCATGAGCGGACATCAGTGTTCACTCGCCCCGCTGACCACCGCCCTCTCTGGGCTACATCTCTGATAGAGATACCCTGGCTCTCATGTTGGCCTTGTTTGTTTATGATCGTCAAAATGTGATCAAATCAGCAGTATTTGGTGTCATGATCAAACTATTACTTGTTTTCTTATTCATATTTAGTGTCTTTTGTGTTGTTATTGTTTTGGCGCGAGGTAAAAGTTAATAAAACTACTTGTATAACGTTACTATTGCTTTCTCATTTATTCTTAACGCGATACGAGCACTCGATTATTATTATTAAACTTTGTTCTGGTCAGTACTATATAAAACGGTGTTTTATAAGTGTCAGAGAGATGTTTTTGCATGCTGCTTATAAATATATCAGTGGCGATATCTCATAACATGTTTTAATAGTCAGGTCACGATAAAGTAAATGATCAATGTCCACATTTAAAAGCTGCGGGGCTTACCTGCAGTTCCACGGTGTTTTCGCGTTCTGATAAGAAATATAGCTCCAGAAAAAAAACGAGTGTTTATATTCCTCTTTCCAAGTGTTAATAATCCACACGATGTGACAAGACATTTCTCCCATTAACTGTAACGTAACATCCAAGAGCGCTGATCTTTGACGGAATAACTTCTGATTGGGGATTCACAGACTGATTTATGAGCTAGTAAACTAATGAGACAAACGGAGAGTGATTCAAAACAGGGCGTCTGTGTTTTTCCATTCAGAGATGAGCCTGCTTAGGACCTCCATTCACTAGGTGGCGGAATGATACGAAAGGTGAAGAGGTTACAGTGCCGATATCAGCACAATATCGCACAGGTCTTAGCCAATCAGATTCGAGAACCAGAAAGAACTGTTGTATAATAATTAATATCATTCCACATATAACAACGTCGGTCCTCCTCTCCAAACTTGTAAACACTGGGCCGGTAGTTTTGCATACGTCATGCTTGACCTTTCCATGTCATGACGCATTACTTGAGGTCGTGCTGGCGCATCACACGGCTAGTGTAAACGAGAAGTTGTACTTTAAAAGTACATATTTTTTATTTTTTTTGCTAAAAATGACAATTGTTTCGCTATATAAGACCCTCGTTTGGGATCGTTTAAAGCCCTTTGAAGCTGCATTGATACAATATATATATATTTTTTTTTATACATTGACCCGCGCATTACTGGTTGGTAATACTTTAGCTTATAATAGAAACTGTTGATTGAGTTAAGCATTCAGGTTAGACTATTTAAAGCACATGTTACCACTTCTACAGTGTGTACAGTTGTTCAAATTAAGTTCTCCTCATTGGTTTACTGTTGCTCGAGAGCTTGCCAGCTTTTCATTCAGAGCAGACATGCTGTGTGTAGTACATTCAAGGACAGCCTCCTTGTCATGACCTGTGGGCTACGCCTTGCTCAAGGCCACAATTATAACGTGGTCTCTCAGGAACTCCCAGTTGACAGGTCTCCCACTCCCTCGAACTGTACTTGCTGCAATTACAATACGGCTCAGACCCTTAAGCAATAGGCCAACCCACCTCTACACCTTTTCCTCACCTCAGCAGATGCTACATGACCAAAGTTTTGCAAGTGATACTGAGATGGTCATCTCAAAAGCTTCACAAGCCCTTCTGTACCATCTGCTCTAAAGTCACGGAGGCAGGTTGACTCAGTCACATCACTCTTCTCGAGCTGTCTCAGCAGGAATCTTCTCCCACTCATCATGCCTGATTGCCCCAAGTACTGATCATGAAAATGTATGTCTCCTCGTAGCGTGGAGCAGGTATGCATGTGCAGATGTTACTGTGATTGCCGGCGATAGATCCTCCAGTGCACTCTTCTCAGCACTCGCGAAGCACCACCGTTTTGGCGAAAGCTGTTACTAAGCAGCAGTCTCTTTGATGAGAAGAAAATTGCTACTTGCTCCATGGAGGCTCAGCATTATGTCAGATTCTTGGTGTGTGTGATCGGTTCAGGGCGTTCTCACTCCCACACACTGTTTTGTTTTGGTCTTAGGCAATGATTAAGAAATGGCTTCAGGATTTCAATGGATGGTGACTAGGAATTATGGTACACTGGCAGAAGAAATGGTTAAGAAAAATGGTCATTGGGGCAGTACCCTTTAAAAAGACCCTATTATACCATATATACACACCTCTGAGGTACTAATATAAACTCTTTAGGTGCAAAGGTGTACTTTTTGAAAGGGTACCATCCCAGTGACACCTTAAATCCATTTTTTGGCCTTATTTCTGTGTATTGTTGAGACAGTTATGTTGAGTTTTAGGGATTTTTTTTGTGTATTGCACATTTGTGACCAGTCACGGAAAGTAGGGACACAAGTCAGATTTGGGGCATTTTAAGATATTCACAGATTCTGAAAGTGAAAAGTACGATGTGTAACACATGGAAATCTGATAAGATTTGGATAAGTTGTGGCAATTTGAATACAACACATTCAAGAAAGAGAATGCCGAGAAATTTGAAAAAGAAGAGTTGACACTTTTCCCTGCCTGGAGAGACAATAGGGCTCATTTTCTCATTTAGCTAAGCCATACCCCCTGTAAAGCCGTTTTGAGATACAGATGTTCTAGCATCATATGTAGTATTTTGTGAAAGAAGTCCGGATGAAAAATAAACAGAACTTTTTACCTTTGTGGGGATCACAAGTCGAATCCAGTCTGTTTCAGATGTGTGAATCATCCAATGATATAAAAAAAATCACTGATACCGTTAGCCGATTATTCAGACTGATATATGCTGATACCGATAGTTTGGTGGTTATAATAACTTAAATTTTCTGAATGTTACTCATTAATATAATGACCATTAATACTAAACATTAAACTAGTTATGTTTTTTTTTTACATTTTCTATACACAGAACTCAAATTCATGGCATTTTCCTGTTCTCTTTTGATTGACAGGATATATAGGCCATGACTAACGTTTTTTTAAACTGATAACCGATAGCTGATAATGTGAAAAATTGCTTTTATTGACCGATACTGATTATTTGCAGATATATCAGGGATCTCTAAGTTCTACTTCCTTTTCTAATGTTTTCAGCCGTCCCACCACAAAAATAATTGGAGAAACATATCACATGTGTCAGAAAGAGTTTTTTAATAATTTTAACTTTAAATATGATGCTTTTCTTACAAAAACAAATGTATTGGGTTTTAATCTGCAGTAATAACTGGAAATTATAAAGCAGTGATATTAAACAAGATCTATGTTTTTTAATATGAGTAGACAGATCAAAACATTGGTACAGTTTGAAATGTAATTATGACCCCATAGGAGCGCGATTCTGACTAATGCTTAAAAGACTATAACAAGTAATATATCTACTGTAAGCCAGCCAGCTAAATAACTTTACACTGGTGACATATTTAAGCACAGTTTGCAACAAGAAATTTCATAAGTTTGCAATGCATAACAACAAATGCAAAAGCTTGCAAGATAAAAAACATATTGTAGCATTACGCTAGAATAGAAGTATCAGATGTGTTCTCTCATTCAGTGTCTAACAGCACAGTTATCCAACACGGGCTACTGTTTTGACCATAAACAGACATAATAACAACAGACAACATTTCTTACTGTTTTGCACACAAACCACCGCTCAAAAAAACAAAGAAAAAAGTTTATAGTCACAGGAAGGCTACTACACTATTACATTTTATTCTTAAAAAACATTTTTTTAACAGTTTTTTAACAGAAGATTTACAGACACTTTCATCCGAAGCTAATTACAATGTATACATTTTTATCAGTATGTGGGATCAAACCCATGACCCTTTTACGCTGCTAAAGCAATGCTGTACCACTGAGCTACAGGATCGTATTTGGGTATGCATCTTTTTTTAAAGTCATACTATCATTGTAAAAGACTTTTCTGCTGCTTTGTGTTTGTTCCTAAGCTTTGACACTCATTTCTTATAAGCCACCGTAAATCCATCTAAAGTCGGAGTGAAACTGAAACCACTTTCACACAGCACTTTGGTCCATGAAACTTTTCGTAAAATTGGCAGAGAGGCTTGTTTGTGAACACAAACGCGTCCTGTAATGTTCTGGGATCGCTCCTGTAAAGAGGACCTAGTAACATTGCCGTAACATTTACGGAAGAGGCAGAAACAATGCCGTAAGGGGCATGCCGTGCTCTTTGACATAGGAATTTAAACGCAGATCGGGAACTTTACGTTATTTGTGTGAATGCTTGCACAGATTCCGGAAAATCATTGGCATTGTAAATGACCCAAAAATCAAACGATCCCGTGCAAATCTTTTTTCGTGTATTTTCCGTAATCTCTGTCTGAAAAGGGCTTGAGTGTGCAGAGTAATGAACTCAGAACAGTAACAATAGTGAAGTCAGGGACAGATTCATCCTTTTCTCTGTTGAACTGTACTGCTGTAGGGACAGAAAGAAGGATAATCATGTCTTACTTACACACCTTTGTCTGTCCAAGCTGTGTCCCCCCTTCTGGCCCCTGGAGGCCTTTCTCAGTAGCCTGCAGGAAGTGTGATAAGATGCCTTGTCACCAGAAGGTGTGGAAACCACTGGGACCTTAATGGTTCCCTCCTTCGGGGTCAGATTTCATGCCTTCCCTCCGTATCTCCTCCATCATGCCAGATCTGTAAGGAGGAGCTGAATGCATAATGGCTTTGTCCTTCAGGATGTGAATGCTCTGTAAGAGATTGCCCACAAGTTTTGTTTTTTTCTTCTTCAGTTTCATTACTGTTTTATACAAGATATTTTTCAGCTCCTCTAGAGTGAAACATTTGATTTTTACCGTTTTGTAATCAAGACCGTTCTCAAAAATAACCAAAGAGTTTTAATATTTTTCCTATTTAAAACTTGACTCTTCTGTAGTTACATCCTGTACTAAGAGCGATGATTTTCTAGGCAGATATGGCTAGAAACTATACTCTTATTCTGGCGTAATAATCGAGGGCTTTGCTGCCGTACACTGTTAGACTTAACTGTAATTTCTACAGTTACTTACCACAAAATGCCCAGTAAAATACCATAATTTTCTTTTCCAGTTCATTACTGTAATATGCATTGCATTATGGGTATTAACATTTAATTTACAGTGATTTACTGTATTTTTTGAATTTGCGGTAGACTGCTGTAAAACAACAGCAGTAGTGCTACTGAAGTTAAAGCATATAAAATGGAAAAATAAAATATCTCTATGAAATTAAATACATTTTATTTATTATGCTTTTAGCAGTGAAGCAAATTTCAAAATGTGACGTGATGTTTTTTTATCAGTGTAAATAATTTATTGAGAATTGTAGATAGAAACAAGAAATGGATTATGGATAAATGCTTGAATACTGTCAGATTTGAACTCTGACCTCAAGACTTCAAAACACTAGTGGCGCCAAGATTTTGCTCCTCTGAGTGTTTCTTGCTGAATTTGAATGAAAACAAGCTGCTTTGCTTTTCGTATTGGCTAACAGTATTGAAAAGCTTGTGGCATGAACTAGAGGAGGAGGGTGTAATCTTTTTTTTTTTTACGTGAATTTTGCTGGAGGCTACTCGGGGAGTTTAGCGAGTAACTTTTTTCAAGTGACTCTGTGGTAGTGTCATGGACCTATGACACAGGTGACCCGTGGTCGATTCCCCTTCAAGGCAATTTATATTTTAAAACTAGGTTACAGTAAGGGTATTATACTGTAAAATGGAACTGCGGTAAGGGCATCATACTGTAAAAAACATGTACAGTTATGGTACTGTAATGGGGTAGTTACCGCATATATACAATAAAAAGTCTAACAGTGTACCATGGCTGCAGCAGGTGCAATGATATTATGCAGCGCCTGAAAATAGTCCCCTTGGTTTCTTTCAATAGCAGGGGACTATTTTCAGGCACTGCCTACGGTCCAGCAAGGCAGTCTATGTGACAAACATCTTGTTGATATCTTTTTACACTTTAACATTTCTTGTATTTTGACTGAAGCGATTTATCAAATATGTAAAGGCTTAAAGGAACAGTATGTAAGAAATGTATATCAATTAATCATAAAATGGCCCTAATATGTCACTAGACATTAAGAAATAATTTTCATTTCAAATACTTATATCACTGACAATAGTGGTATGACCAGGATATTGTCATTTAAAAAGTGGAGTTGCAGCCCTCAACTGATGTTTATGTTGTCATTTTGTGTATTGGCCACTAGCTGTGTGATTGCAGTACCAGTTTTAGCCACAAGTTTTGTGATTGCAATACCAATTTTGGCCACAATCCTACATACTGTTCCTTTAACATTTAAAATGAGTATGGATTGATGCGGCACAAATGTATATTTCGTTTTATTAATTCTGAATTATGCAGTCTAATCCAAGATGAAAATTTGATGGAATCCTTACAGATTTTAACCTGTCTCTGATCACCCCTACAACTTAAACTCTCATACATCCAGCTGAAAAACGGATTACAGCTGCGTAGTGGCACCAGAAGCCCCTCTCCCCCCTTAGATTTATTTACACAAAGCCAGCTGCTGTGTGATATTGGCTCAACAGAAATATTACTTCCCCCCTGTCAAGTTTCATCGACATGCATTATTGACAGACTGGCATATGGGCCCGGCAGAGCAAGAGCGCTCCCACTGAAATATTTGAGATTGGGCCAGTTTTTTTTCATTTTGGTTTTAAACGAGATCCTACTGAGAGCCGTTTAAATTTGTTGCCTAGCTACAAAGCTCATATGAACACATCAGTAATGGTGGAAGTGTTTGATTTCCGTCCTGCAGCTTTTAATATGTTATAGATAGACCATATGTGAATAGGCTGTTTGTTTTGGTACTCAAATAGTCATGCATACTTTGTGGCTAGAAATACACATGTTTAATGCACAGTTGGCGTATGAGGAAACAACTGTATAAATTTAGACCTAAAGTTTCAAAGCTTTCATCAAAAGTTTAAGACGAAAACCATAAGCTGCCATGTGTTACAGTGATTTCAGTTTAAGTGATTTCTTTGGCACAACTTTCTTTGGCTTATTACTTTTGTTAAAACACTCCCAACAGCGATATGACTAAGTATTGCAATATTAATATATATTTATAATATATTCGTACATAATAAACATATTGTTTTTAATACCTTAGAGTGCGTTTTCTCATTACGTTGTCTCAGACGAGTTCACGAGTTTTATTTGTTGAATATGATGTTGATTTAAATTGATACTATATAAAGTAACAATCCAATAAATTCAACAATGGAGAGGGGATTCATTGTCGTTTTCTTGAACGCATGTTTCACACTACATGTTGAACGATTGTATGTGCATTTGTTTGGTCGCATGTTTATTTAAATCTTCAGTCTTATCAGTCACAGTCCTGAAAGATGATGCCTGCATCAGTAATTCAGTCTGCCTTTGAAAGAGTCCTGAGAGATCCTGAGAAATTATTGATGACAGAGGAGCGTTGGGATTGATTGTTAAGTGGGCAAATTTGTCTTGCATGGATTCGCTCCATTAGCTAGCTCATTCACCATCTGGCCCCGGGCGTGAGCATGGGGCTGGGGGGTGGTAATGCGGAGCTCGGCATAGCGGCCATGGGCGCCCTCACCAGCTTTGCCCACTCAGCCCTGCGGGCACCCCATCTGACCTGTGGATTGCCCCATTTTTACCTCCCTTTGGGAGGTCACAAATGGGACACCCCGAATGTAGCATTCTATTGAATAATGCAGGTTACCCATCTGGTTATTGTAATTTATTATCAGTAAAGATGTCACAGTTGTTTTGTACAGACGCACTGGTTTTGACTTCACACTTTCGCCTGGTGTCAGACACCTGTGAAAGTCCTCTGAGGGGGAAGCAGTGCACAGATGCTACCTAATTTTTCAGCATGTGAATGTGCCAAGAACCTTACTGCATATATGAAGTGTTGTGTAGGCTTGAGTGTTTTGAGTATGGACTGAATATACAGCATTTTATTTTTTCTGCTTTGCTAATGGACTGCAATACTCAGCATCAATAAATGAAATTTGTATTTTTTTTAAATGTATGACACTGATTCACCCCTTACACTATAAACATTTGGCTGTGTAAGTCTTTTCAACATACTATTTTAAATAATGACTGGTGATGCGTAGCTATAACTTATTAAAACAAGTTGAAGTTGCTTTATATTGCTTTGTTTAGTCAATATTTAAAATAGTAAGTGGAAATGACTTACCAGTTTGATGCAGCAATTTGTTTTAGGTCAATAGCTGGTTTAAAATTATGTGTAAATATGCTCATTTTCCAGCTTTTCTAGAGTTAAACATTTTATTCTTGCCGTTTTGGCATCCATTCATCTGATCTCTGGGACTTGTGCTAGCACTTTTAGCATAGCTTAGCATAATCCATTAAATCTGATTAGACCATTAGCATCACGCCTAAAAAGAACCAAAGAGTTTTGATATTTTTCCTATTTAAAACTTGACTCTTCTGTAGTTACATTGTGTACAAAGAATGACGGAACATTAAAAGTTGTGATTTTCTAGGCAGATATGGCTAGGAACTATATTCTCATTCTGGTGTAATAATCAAAGACTTTGCTGCTGTAACATGGCTGCAGGAGGTGTAGTGATATTACACACTGCCTGAAAATAGTCCCCTGCCATTGAAAGTTACTAAGAGGATTATTTTCAGCTGCTGCGTAATATCATTGCGCCTTCTGCAGCCATGTAGCAAAGTCTTTGACTCGGCTTGCCACCAGCAGGTAGCCTACTCAAGCCAAAGTCTCTAATGCTCAATCATAAGAGGTAAATATTGTAGGCTACCAAGTATCTCAAGATGTTTGTTTTTTACTAATTAGTGGTGTAACGGATCGCAGTTGATCCGTGATCCATTCCGTACATATCACAACCCACGGTTCAGCTCGCATGCGATTCGCGGATTAATACCCAAATTTAAATAGGGTGAAAGTTGATGATTTGCACGTGTTTCAAAGGCTTGCAAACGTTAACACTTAAGTGATTTTAAACAATTTATCCTCAAAAAGGCGCTAAAGTGATCAATTTTCTTTAGGCACAGACACACATGCAGTTGAATGTGGCTGGTCCGACTCCAATCAAACGTGATTATCCCTATGCCCTTCAAAGATCAGAACTCTTGATATATAAACTTGAGAGAGAGTTGTGCTACTGTGTCTCATACTGTAGTTTTGGCGAATAAAGCAATGAAAAACAACGTAATTTTCACTTTATGTGGAGTGACTGTTTATGCTGCATCCGTTTGCAATTTGTCCTCCGTCTGTGTGTGTGCGCATGTTTATGTGCACTCAACAAATGTAGGCATGTGAGAATTACAGTTATGCCGCTTACATAATGTAGCACTTTTTAATGTCTGATGACAAGATAGAGACTAAGGAAAATTATGTAGACTAATAATTTAAGTTTAATGTCCTAATGATCAGCCTACTTATTTATATGTCCCACAGCTGACATGGAACGTTATTAACCGGTTCGGGAACTTTATTTTTTTGTTCTAACCGGTTCAGGAACATCAACTTTAGGGTTGAACCGAAAACCGTAAACGTTAAAATACTGTTTCTGTTCGGAATGAACCAATTGGGAAAAAATTCTGGGTCAAAGTCCTGCCTTAGACAAAATAAAAGAATAAATGAATGAATCAGACTTAAATATGATGTTTCTGGCTTTAGTTTGACAAAAAATGCATCAGCTAATGTTAATGCATCACACCTTACAGTTATTCACACTTAGTTCATAGACTGTTTGCATCAGCACCCATGCACTACTATAGTTGCATGACTTCATACACACTTTCATATGCTGACATCATACTGATCATCTGACTTCCCCTTCATTTTTAATAGTATACACAAAAACACATAATATTGAAAACATCCTAGACTCTGACACTACACTTCAGACAAAGTGCTTTTATATTTTTCATCTTATTTTATTAATATTATACAATTATATTTATATAATTTTTTAAATATATGTTATAAAAAAATAGACAGAAAGCGGAAACTTTCTTATTATGTTCCACTTTTATTATAGTGACAGCATGAACCTGAGCCTCCATGATCTACACAGGTTTGTGCAAAACCTGATGATCCATGTTCCCCAGTATGATTATATTTTGAGAATGTTCCAGCTTGTGTGCTTCAATGGAAACAAGAAAATCTGACTCTTAGTAACATGCTCAACTTGCTTACTGACTACTGACCTGGAAACAAAGTGCAGCATTTTAAATATTTCTTCATCTTTACTCTATAAAATTTACTGTTGTGTTAATTTTCAGTAGGTTTTCATGTCAGGACATTTTTTTTAGAATTTACGTCATTATAATGTAAAGAACGTTCCATGAAAATATAACCTTGATATCTTTACTATTGTTTGAGAGTCGTGTCACTGATAGAAATCAAGCCTTGATGCTCCGAATCTCATAATTAGATCAAGACCTTATCCTGGATTTTACAGACTGGGTCACATATACAGTACATCATGGCATCTCTTATCTATGCACATATACAGTGGTCCAGGACAGGTCACATGTCAGTGGCCGTTTAACTTGGTGTCACTCTCAGTCCTCTGTGTATGTGAATGTGGTGCCTAGCGGCTTTATAGGGGATTGTGTTGTGATGTGGTCAGTCCCTACCAGGCATAAAGGGCAGTGCAGTGGAAACAGAGACGGATAAAACAGAGTTCAACAGTCACATTTAGAGCTTGTCCCCGAGATGCACTTCAATCTAAACTGTCCTGTTCTCTCGCTGGCTTTACCTGTGTCTCTCATTTTCCTTTTCTGATGACAGAAATCTTTTCTGGCCACAGATGCCCGCTATTAAATGCATGAAAGCGCTCTTGAAGAATAATTGGATGTGTTTACAGCGTTTTGCCCATCTCACACTGGAGATTCTGCTGTTAATTCTGGCCAGTTAAAGGGCTTCAGTGCCGCCTGTGTGTCCAGCAGACTGATTGTAATGGGTTTAGAGAAGAGCAGACGGTCTGTCATAAATTGCATCAGTGATTTATAGAGGATGGTGTCAGTATTTACAGTGCACGGGAGCCAGTGTAAGTGTGTCTGTGTTAAAGTGACAGTGTCTAGCCATTTGCATCAAACTGAGAGATAAAGGCTCCGTTCCAAACCCTAGTGTGCTGCCGTGCTGTCTTCTGCATCCTTTTTAACAATTTGCCCTAAGCTAATTTAGAAGCGTGAGTATTATTTATTTATTTATTTCATTTTTACAAGAGCATGCATAAAATGTCTTATACTTTATTAAAAACAGGTGTAATATGTTGTCAATAACGTAGATTCAACACAATTCAACGTTTATAAATGAGCCACCATATTTAAACATACCACACTGACTGATCAGGGCCGGGTTTCCCAAAAGCATCGTGAGGCTAAGTAGATCGTAAAAATGATCGTACAAATCATTTTAAAATTACGGGCCATTTCTCAAAAGCTTCATAACTTAAGTAGCACGTGAAAATCATTGTAGATCTACGAGTGCTCTGGAGTACTAATTGATAAATGGTTTCTACCAATTGCTGCTATTATTCATACAGTAAAAAAAAGTGTTGAAGGGAAATGGCAGCTGATTAAAGAAACCAAATAAATATTTACCGTACAATGCAATAATCCATAATAATAAATAAACATAGATAATAAAAACAAATAATAATGTAAACTATAATATAAAATGCAGAAGGCATTTCGGAGTGGGACGAGCCCTAACTAAATACAGAAAAGAATATTTCATTATGCACAAATTATTAAAACATTTTAAAAGTCATTGAACAATAATGACAAATATTATTACAAATATTAGTGCATATCAGCTGAAGATCATAAGCCTAAACAAGCTTCTGCTACAAATTCGAGTCAATATGGTGACATTTCAGCACTTGACAAACGGATAGCGACTCGTAAGTAGCACTTAAAACCCAGCTTTCCCATCTTTGGGAAACACACGTAAAAGAACAACGAATGTTCATTAAGTAGCTCAGAAATCGTTAAACGGAAACCTAGTCCTGTATGTTGCTATTGAAACGTAACCAACCATCACCAAAAAAGGTAAAAATATTAATTGCTAAGTCATTTATTTACTTACTGTATAGTCAGCTGTATTGTATGTAAGAAAAGTTTTGTACTCTAAAATACTTTATTTGTAACAAACAGGAGATAAAGAATTTACAAACGGCTCTCCTTGCAGCACTTGGACAGTGTCACGAGATTTTTTAAGCATTACTTAAAAATGTTTCTCATCTTACCATATCCACAGGTACAGAGTCATCATATACAATAAATCCGTGAGGTAGCATTTAAAAAAGCATTTATTTACTTACCAGGCTACAGGTGAAGCAGCTCTTTGCGCCTTCTAACGTCTCATAATTAGTCCTTATTTATGTCCAAGAGACTCAATAATAATATTTTACATTCAATCCTTTAATCTTTCATATTTAAAAGCGTTTTTGTGCTGCTGCGCATTCATGTATGTGCAAACTCGCGTTGTCGTCCCGTTTAGTCGCATATTACTAATGCGCTCTTTAAATAACAAAAAAAAAATATTGCGCCATTGACTTTAGACTTCAGACCAGGTTTTTGTTGGTCAATGGCGTAGTCTATTTTAGTTGCCTCAAAATAGCAACGCGCCAACAATGCGCCTGAACACACCTCCTTTTCAGACCAGAACGCCCATGTGCGCAAAAGGGGGCGCAAATGCATTTGCTATTTAAACAACGTGGCGCTAAACATAAAAATTATAATTGCGCAGGGTGGAAAATAGCAAATGACACTTTCGTCGCGCATTGCGCTGCATTGCGCCAAGTGTAAGATAAAGCATAACGTGTTATAAGAAAAAAATGACCACTAGGAATTTACTTATCATGGTTGAAAACACCTTTCTAGATCTACACACAGATAATGGTGAGTAAATAACGCAATATTTGTCAGCGCTGTCAAGGGTTTGTGTGCTAAAGATGCTGTCATAGTTTGGGATAGTTTTGTTACTTTCGTCCCATATTACTTTCGCCCCTGCTGTCCCTTACCTTTAAAACAAGTAAAGTAACAGTAATTTAAGTGTGATTTATTAACAGACACTTTTAATATATGTCAACGTCCTATTAAATCTCAATGGTCTCCTATTGCTCCCCCCTCAACTGCCTCTGAAGAAGAGAAAACAATCACTTCAACTTTCTGTCCAGTTCTTCTGTAGCAGCGTCCCCACTCACTTCAGTTCATGCATCCAGTATTGTAAGACTATCTAAATTTTTCAATCCCCGCAAGCAGAGGTTTCCAGTACACACCATGTGTTATAGATTCAGCTGGAGGCCATTCCACCTCCACGGCTAAAGAATTTGTAAGTGTATTAGTCACACTCGGGTTATAGGATCTGCACCTTCTCCTGATACTATTCACTCTGCGAGGCCGCTCGGGGGTGATTGCGTTTTCCAGTAAAGTGTTGGAAAATCTTGATACTAGAGTGATGTTGAGGGTGTGTATCGGAGCCAGGACACTGGTGCATTGAACAGATCTGTCTAGAAGAGACAAAAGCTCAGTCGCTCAATGTAGGCCGCCACTCCTAATGAATTACGACAAAGGAAGCCCCAAGACACGTCAAGCTTTTCTCTCTCTCTCTCTCTCTCTCTCTCTCTCTGTTCCATAAGCAGATTAATTAGTAGCATGTTCCCTTATCGGCCAAAAAAGCATCTCATCAAAGCCCTGGAGAGATCTCACCAGGGTGCCACATTTTGCTGCTTAGCTTTTCTGCACTTTAGCTTGTGTTTTATTTATGTGTGCTTGTACATTTCCTTTGGGTTGGTTTGTATATCTAGGCAACGTTTGGATGCTTGTCAATCTGCATTACCATATGCAAAGTAGAGCAATACGTTTGTCAGTATACCATAAATTAAGACACCCCATTTTGTTACACCACAACAGCTGCATGTCATGTTTTGACAAATTTGCTACGCAATTTAGATCAGGCATGCATGTTTTGGTAAAGCTTTCCAATAATTATCTGCAGTCTTTACTGTAAGATGCTGTTTATATCATATTAAGTTTACTCTGGAGAGTACAGTCATACAGTAAGTGGTCAGTGGGCGTGACTTTGTTTACACTTGGTGGTGCGATGTCTGTGTCTCGTTAACCGCTTGTGATCAGATTTCAAATGCAAGGTCTTTCACTTTACAGGAATATACATTTTTAACACTGTGTTAGGAACAGATCACACGAAACAGAGCCTAATAACAGGTCTGAGCAGGGTTCACCCTAAATCTTTTGAAGCCAGCTCTAAACATTTATCCCATCAACTAACAGTCTCGCACACAAGACGATCCTTGCTTTCTCTCTCCCCTTCCCCCATAAAACTAATTAATGTTTTATGCCAGTCTCTTTAATATTAGCCCTAAATAGTGCCGGTGTTTGATGTTTAAATCCGTTCGTCAGGAAATGTAAGCTAAGCATTTCATCAATGCCACAGGGCTTCTTTAGCCCCAGCAGCACAGGTCTTAGTGTGAATCTAGTGCTTTAGATATGTTTTAGTAATCTGCAGTCGAGTGGGATTGAGAAAGGAGACATGATGTATTGTTCACATTTTGCTATTTTTAGAAGACAAATTAGGCTGGTTGTGAGCTCTTAAAGCTTCTGTATAAGTTGGTGTGAAAAAAAATGACTTAATTATAAAATATTCATTACATTTTTTATCTCTTTACCACCTTGCTTTTTTTAGGCTCCGCCCCTTGATTTCATCTGTTCCCAAGAAGAAGAGGACAGAAGCTAAACCGGTAGGTTAAATTTGCACACTTCGTTATAATTG
Organism: Misgurnus anguillicaudatus; assembly: GCF_027580225.2. Classification (NCBI taxonomy): domain Eukaryota; kingdom Metazoa; phylum Chordata; class Actinopteri; order Cypriniformes; family Cobitidae; genus Misgurnus; species Misgurnus anguillicaudatus. Next base: position 16,524,631 of record NC_073354.2, read on the forward strand.
TTAATGATAGAATGGTGGATTTTCTATTGCATTGTTTTCTATTGTCTCACTAAACAGTTTTGCCCCAAACACACAGCATTTATTAAAGGGACACTCCACTTTTTTTGAAAATATGCTCATTTTCCAGCTCCCCTAGAGTTAAACATTTAATTTTTCACCATTTTGGAATCCATTCAGCTGATCTCCGGGTCTGACGGTACCATTTTTAGCATAGCTTAGCATAATTCATTGAATCTGATTAGACCATTAGCATCACGCTAAAAAATAACCACAGAGTTTTGATATTTTCCTATTTAAAACTGTATAACTGTAGTTACATTGTGTACTAAGACAGACAGATAATTAAAAGTTTAGATTTTTTAGGCTAGGAACTATATTCTCATTCTGGCGTAATAATCAAGGACTTTACTGCCGTACCATGGCTGCAGCAGGTGCAATGATACTACACAGCTTCTGAAATAGTCCCCTACTATTTAAAGTAACCAAGGGGACTATTTTCGGGCAGTACGTAATATCACTACACCTGCTTTTCTGCAGATATGTATCAATTTGACATATATTTTTTTCTGTAAGAAAGTTATTTACACTTATTTACACTACCTTATATTTTATAGCAAGTCTTATATCAAATGAAAGCTCTTATTCCCAGGAATCCCATTCCCAGGAATCCCATTTCAAACCACATATACAAATTTCACCAGTGTTTTATGTAATTTCAAAGGGTTTCCTGTAAAATGATACCAAACTTTTGTATGTACACGTCTTCATCTGTGTATGGGAAGCTTTAAAATTTAAGGAAAGCCAAATCCGGGCAGAAATCCCCAAAATAGCTCTTGTGCTTAAGGGGTTAAAATAGGTCAATTCACAGCAAACTAACGTAAATAATTATAAACACTGTACAGTACACTCTAAAAAATTTGCTGTAATTTTGCAGCTGGTTGCCAGTAACTTACTGTAGAAGATAAAGTCAAAAAATGTTTCATGTTTATTTAACTTTGAACAAAATGTCGCCACTAAATAACAGAAATGTAAAATCTACAGTAAGTTACTGGCAGCTAGTTGCCAGTAATACCCAGTAATACTGTAATTTCTACAGGCATTTTTTACAGTGTATTAACTAAGATTAACAAAGATTAATACATGCTAAAAAATACACTGCTCACTGTTAGTTCCTTAACTAATGTTAAAAATATCTTTAAAAAAAATCTAGTGAGCCGGTTGCCTTAAATATTAGGTAGGTTCAACTTGAAAATACTAGTTAACTTAAAAATGTTACAACTAATATTATTAAGTTCATTTACATTTGCAGACGCTTTTATCCAAAGCGACTTAAAAAGATAAGGAAACAATCAAGCGATTTATCATAGGGAGCCAATAATACAAGAAGTTCTTATACAAAGTTACAAGTTTTCACAATTCCGAAATGATACCTGTTGAGAGAGAAAGAGACTTTTTTATTTAAATAGGTGTGTCTTTAGTTGAATGAACTCAAAATTTTAAGGCAACTTAGGTACCTTACTTTTTTATAGTAAACCAACAAACCTTATTGCAGTGTTACCTTGCATTCAGATATTAAATATGTCTTGACTGAGAAGGCTTAAACATACTCATACTGTAAATATAAAGCCGTATTTGTTGCTCTCCATGTCCATCTTTAAAAATATGGCATTGGCTCAAAATGTTGTATGATCTTATCTTGAAATGCAATTACAAAGATTAATCAACAGTGTTCTTGTATGCACCTCGTTTCATAACCCAAGAGCTAATGTGATTACGCATCAGTAGAACTGCTTGCAGTCTATTTTCTCATTGACCTAATGCACAATATTTCAGGAATACATATCTAGTACAGGTCAAAATACATTCACTCGGTTCAAGCATCATGAATCTAACCCTACTTAACCTTCAGCTTTAAATCTTTCATGATAATCAAATAATTTATAGGTAAATGTCATGGTGGAAAATATTAGAGCAGCATATTACCCAATACAGAGTTAATACGGCATATACATTTAATCTCTAAATCAATACATGCTGCATAATTTAATGGATTGGTGCTGTGCTTTCAGGGTCTAAGGTATAGCAATAGCGCACCAAAGTACTGTAGCTTTTAAAATAAAAACCTCAGAAAAATGTAGGATCAGGTTTTCTTGTCTCTATGCAACTGATCTGCTGTCTCGTACAGGTCGCTGTCAAGCGGCTTTTATTATTGGCTGCTGGGACATTCTGAAATTAATAAGGGTTATATAATGTATTATGCATTTCTGGGAGAAATGTGGAGGAGAGTCATTTTTAACAAAGAGCCATTAGCAGCACTCCCTTATTTCCCACAAAGCAAGAACAAAGGGCACAGTTTCATGCAGTGCTTGAGACAAGCATAAGGGGCTCTTAGTTTCCGTCTGCTACAAAAACTCTAATTGTAATACAGCTATGAAAAAACAATTTATACTGGAATATATAATGGACTATACAGTACTGTGCAAACGTCTTAGGGGCCATTTAAACGACAATGATTTTAACCCGTAAATGGGAAAGTTTATGCAGTTTGGTTGTTTGTTTACTTGACAACAAACTTTTGATAACATGTTTTAAAGTACGTTTAAATCAAAATGTAAAGATTTTAATAGTGTTGTCTCCGGACTGATCTCATGAGAAATCGTACATATTTTACGAGTTAACTGATTTGTATCAATTTATACAAAGTTACTCGAGCAAAATTGTACAATTCTCATGAAAAAAACAACAACGAAATCAAACCCCGCCCTAACCCCAGCATCACAGGGGTCAAGGCAAATTGTACCAAAACTTACGAATGTGGTCGTATGAATTAATACGAATTAGCCAACTCGTAAAATATGTACGAATTCTCGTGACATAGCTTGGTCTCCATATAACTTATGCAAATGCACAACCAAAAAACGAGAATTCTGAACAATTAACAAAACGGTGGTTATCTCGTTTTGCAACGAAACTCTTCATCTCATGATAATGATGACGTCATGCACATGCGTTAATTCAGTTTATTGTCGTGTGCGAGTATAACCAAACTAAATATTTATAAATATTTCAATTAATATTTCAATAATTTAATAGCATGTTTGCATGTTTTACTTTAAAAACAGTAGTATTTTACATTGGTATTATTACCTGTTAATGTGTTAAACTTCTTCTGTTTTTTTGGTACATTAAACGTATCTTTCTATTTTGGATGAGTTCTTAGTTTTCTGATATATTGTTGTGTTGTTTAATCATCACATAACCTGCAGATTAATATATGCTGGGCAAAGATTAATCGCGATTAATCGCATACAAAATAAAAGTTTTTTTTTTGCACAATATATATGTGTGTACTGTGTGTAATTATTATGTATATTTAACCACACACACATAATATATTCATTTCAGAAATTTTTTATTTATATATAATTGTTTAACTTTTATATATTATATAGAATATATAAAAATATAAATAAATATATATATATAAACATGTACAAGTAAGTGTTTTATTTAGATTTTTAATTCTAAAATTATTTATTTACCTTTTATGATTCAATTTAATTATTAATTAACCCCTTTAGACCATGCGTCCATTGGAAAGCGTTTTTCCTCAGATTTGTGTGGATGCTTTGTGGTTCAAACCAATAAAAATGCTGATCAACCAATCAAAATAAGGCACACTGATTAAACAATATCAGAGTTTATGAACCCTAGTTTGGGAAACCATGACCTACAGGATATTATAATATATACAGTGCTTTAAGTGGCCCAAAGAGGTGCCTGTACTCTATTTTTTGCTGACTCAACTCCTTTATTGAAGGGGTTTTATATTCAGCAGTCAACAGACAGCCTACTAAAAAATAATAAATCCTTTATAAGTTTGTGGATTTGCTTGAGCTAAATAGCTACTAAACATAAGTAAAATGTCCAAAAGGATTTTGAAAAAATACCCTTAGAAAGAGCTATTATTGAACATAAATAAAATGTGCAAAATAGATATGTGAGTAAAATTATCAGCATGGTTAAATGCTAAAACTAGTTGTTCAGATAGAAAGTTTAAAATGACACCAAGACCATGTCTATAGGTTCAAGAATAACAAAATACTGACCATTTGAAACTAGAAAGTCATCACTTTATTTTGTCCCATTGTTTTCCGTACCTACAAAAGGGTATTGGATAAAGCTTGCATCTGACCTGCAGCTATCATTCTGGCTTGGTGGGATGTCAGCCAGCGAGTCCTCTTATTCTGACCTTGTTCTTTTACTACTCAGAGTCTAAAACAAGGAGGGCATATTAATTGTTCATTGTATTTTCATTTTACCCGAGCAGCTTTGGTTGCGCGTTTCACACACAAACACACACCTCTCCAGACCACGTTGACACTGACTGACAAAAGCAAAAGTGACGCATGCGCTTTTATCTTGTAAACGCAAAGCAAGGGCGTATGGGTAATGTAGTCTCTGCTCTTGGTGGGATGAATTAGGAAGCGTACATTGTAAAGGGCACTTTGAAAAGCGGCAGCGCAGCCAAAGGATTAAATTAAACCTCTGATTTTTAAACAGATGTGCAAATGAGCGTTCCGGTACGCTAAAAGCACATTGTGGGTGCACGGAGAAGTGGTGGTACGCTCAAGAGCTATTTTTGGAAGTGGCGGTACTGAGTACCAGCGCGTTCCGGCCCACTTAAATAACTGAATATATATTAACCCTTCTTCAACAAAGTTTACAAGATTTTGCCACTTTATAGTCCAGGGTCACTTGTAATAATATCCCTACCTTATTGTCAATCTAAACAAATTGCTCAATGCTTTCGTCGTCTTGATTGTTTGTATTTATCAGTCTGTAGAAGAATCCATGTGTGTGCTGGTGTGTACTGCTTCTTTACAAGATAGCATCGCCATCTACTGCCCTGGCATATGTGTAATGAGACGGAGATGGAAGCGGTGAAGAATCCAAATGCTGGAAGTTTATTAAATCAACAAGGTCAACAATCCAAATCAGCAGTCAAAACAATGTAGTCGAAGGGCAGGCAAATAAAGCAAGAAAACAAAAAAGACAGTCCAATCAGGCAAAAAGACAAAAGAGTAATCCAAAAAACAGCAGTGTAAGAAAACAGAAAATACAGGAAGTATACTAAATATATATATATTATATAGCTGAAGTATTACTGATTGCAAACACATCTCTTCTTCTTAATGAGATCATTAATGCACCAGATTTTCCACCCATCAAGCATTTGCTCAATCCCAGCCCGAGTGACCCACTCAGGGTGTTGCCCACAGGTGAGCTGGAAGCCGTTTTATAGGCATGTGCCAAGCTTAGCAATCCTGCCATTACAAAACCCCACGGCTGCTGTTTCCCGTTATCTGGCAACGCCTGAAGAGTGGCCTCATGGTAGAGCAGCACGTCTGTGCTATAATTACCACTGAGACTTCCATGCACTTCCTCAGATTTTCGTGACACGATAATTGATTTAGGCCTCTGCCTCCCCTGAGCAGTACTTCCTTCCTCCGATGCCTGCTGGGAAATGTTGCCCTGAATCATTTGGACCCTTTGTTATGAAGATTTACTTTGTTTTCTTCAACTGTGATATGAAGAATTGAAGGATGTTGCAGGTCTGTTTTAAACCGGTATTGCCCACATGGGTACCACACGCTTACCGCTGCATCACAGTTCCAACCAAGAATCTGTATCTAACATGTAGTGGCTTATGTTTATGATCTTTAATTGTTTTATAAACAAACAGATTAGGTCTTCACAGACAAATTTTGTAACATTAAATCTTCCAGGTCTCCCCCAGCATCACCACCATGTTGCCTCCTGCAGCCCCAGAGCCCCCAGTTGCCCCCACTCCTCCCCCTGTGGTGGAAAGTGGCCCTGTGGCATACGAGGAGCCCGCAGAGGAAGAGGAGGAGATTGAAGAAGAGCCAGAGGAGACTTGTGTTAGCGCCATGCAGCTGATAGGTGGAAATGGTCAGTATGTCGCAGTAAACCTTAGCTGTGGATAATCACGTCATGGTTTAAGGGTTGAACGATCAAGATTAGTCCCAAGATCTGGCTCATTATTTTGACAAATTGTTTAATGTTAAGTGGGCCGTAACTCTCCAGCACTTTGCGGCAGACTGCATTTGGAGTGTTTATCATCTTGATAAACCGCACCTATCTTTTCTCCTCTGAAAGTCATACAGTACATCTACAAGTACCCGCTTATCACAGAAGTGTCTTATTGTAGTAGCATCTAATCTAATCTTTCATCCAGAAACCCCACAAATCATTTACATTTTTGTCTTTTTATAGACTATGGCTGTGAAGCTGAAGAAGAAGAAGTATTCTAGTGTGCAAGCGGCATTTTCTTCAATGAAATGTGTAGAGGAAAGGAACAAGAATTTGAGGCACATGTGACAGAGCTGCAGTATGTAGGACACTTAAAAGGTCACCCGTCCTCATCATTCATTATGTGACAGCCTCAACTGCAGTATCTTCATAATGAGTGAGTCGCTATGTAAAAAGGTGGACTGGCAGCTTAAGACTGAGTACAAGTAGTGGGTAAGACCATTTTAGCACTTTGCTAATATTTGATTAGACAGAAACCATTAATAGTTTCCTGACAATGGTTTGGATAATAAAGGTAATACCAGGTTTGTAGCTGGTATTGTAGGATTTAAATGTGTACAGGTAGGTAATTCCTTGAAATAAATGTATATTTTACATATACACTCTAAAAAAGCTGTCTTTTTTAACCTGGCATTGGGTCAGTAAGGGACAAACCCAGCCGCTGGGTTAATTTAACCCAGAAAGTGTTCGTATGTGACCTGCACTAAAGAAAGTGACAGGTTAACTTAAAAAATGTAAACTTAAAATTAAAAAATAAATAAAATTAAAAATGTTATTAAAATAAAAACTTAAAAAAAATATTAAAATGAAATGTTCTCACTTTAAGTATAATTTTTTTAGGTGTTTTCCAGTTGAAGTATATTTTAAAAGTTTTTCTGACTTTCACTTTTTACAGTGTACAAAAGGGTTAAAACAAACACTTTGGGTTGAAACAACTCAGCATTATTTTGGAGTGTAATAGGAAGATGACCTGTGAAATGATGTTGTTCAATGCTATAGGAGATGCACATAAAACAGATGCACATATTGTATTTGAGTCTATGTGTTGTAATGTTACCTCTTTGGTTTATATTTAACTCACATCTGATGGATTTTTATGTTTTTCTGGTGCTTAGCTTATTGTTTAGCTAATTTTATTCTCTATTTATCTGCTGGGACCAAATGATGTCTGTATGAGATATGTCTGTATATATGTATTTTGTCAAGTGTGATGCTATATTTACCATGAAAATGTAAATTATCCTCTGTTGTTTTTTATTGAATGTAGCTGTAATGTTATTATTTTTAACTCAGTGTAGAGTTACTGTCATTTGAATAAGATGTTCGGATCATTATCAGTGGATTTCAACACCACCTTCATTCTGGGATGGGAGACGAGTGATTAGAACATTATACTGTATGTAAATAAATTCGCATTGTCTTTGTGAAGTCAATTTCCTTGAAACTCCTCCCAAATATTTTGTCTGCAGGTATGTATAAAAAGTCTGACTTCATCGATTCACCTCTGAAGCAGGCAAAACGATTCAGTGACGCGTGAAAGCGTTTGACATTACAAGATAGTTAGTCTTGAACAATTGAAGAGCTTCTGATATGTTTTCTTGTAAATGAGCACTTTTTATCAGGCTTTTTTGTTTGGGTTCAGTAATTTCACTTTAATGGCAATGAAAAGGTTACTAGTCAATAATTAAAATGCCTTTTCACAAATGTCACACTTGTTATTTCATTGCTGTTTACAAATTTGACTGTCTTTAGCTGCAAAATTCAAGTTCATGCAAGCTTTTGGTACAAATCTTCTATAAAAATCTCAATTTCTGAATAGAGATAAATGTATAAAAAAAATTGTCAATATCCTAATATATTCTGTAAATCTCCTTTAAGGTAAAAAACACTTGCAGCTCAATGTAAATACGCCGTCGGTCATCTAGTTGTTATTCCGTGCACTTAAAGGACTGTGTGGCGTTTAATGGATTCGGACCACAAATGTTTGTTCTGAGGCTCAGATTTAGTGAAAGTGTTTGATAATATGTGCCAAGAGCATTCGGTCAATATCATTATCTCATTTTTGACTGAGGTGGCGTTTAGCAGCGTTTGCATCTGAGCTCCTCAATTTCAATTTAACTTTCAATGTTTTTGTAAAGGGGCCATGACAGGAAAATCAGACTTTTTCATGTTTAAGTGCTATAATTGGGTTCCCAGTGCTTCTATCAACCTAGAAAATGTGAAAAAGATCAACCCATTAACTTAGTTTTGGTAAACTATTCACTTGTAAAATTTCCGTTTCTCAGCAGGCTGTTACAACTTTATGAATTACGGCTTATTTTCATCACTGCTTTCAGGGTTCCCACGGGTCCTTGAAATTCTTGAAAGTTTGTGAATCTGGGGGGAAAAATTCAAGGTCCTGGGAAGTTTTTGAAAATATACATACATACATTTCATTGAAAGTGCTTGAATCTATTTTATGCAAGAAGTTTCCTAAAAAAAATCCATATTATTCCCTGTGAAGTGTAGGTTAGTAACTTTTTAAGCACACATGCTAAACTGTTCATTTAAAAGCTTATATCTTCTGTATGCGAATGTTGATTTATACCAAAATGCTTTTTTGCATAGTTGTGTTTGACACATGAAAACGTCTCTGGTTACAGTACGTATGTAACTGTTGTTCCCTGAAAAGGGAACGAGATGCTGCGCCTCCCTTGCCATAATTCCTGTGTCTCTGTAACACTGTCTTTGGCAATATTTCAGATAGTGATATACTTCCTGGCTCCCGTGTCACCCTTTCTTTGTCTTTAAGCCTCACCATTGGTTGAATTTGATACACATTCAGATGCACTTACCCCTGGAGACATCCCCAAAGTGTCACCAGATTTAGTCCTTGAATTTGAGGGTATTGGACCTGAAAAGTCCTTGAAAGCTCCTTGAATTTGAAGTTAATTAAGGTGTGGGAACCCTGTGCTTTCTTTTCGTGTATTCCCTATCGTACCCTTTAAAAATGGCTGGGTTAAAATGGGTTGCTTAAACCCAACTGCTTGGTTATTATATCCCATTGTTGCATAACAACAACCCAACATTGGATAATTTTTAACCCAGCATGTGTTCTGTCCAATATTTACCCATTATGGGTCAAAAATAACCCAGCCACCCTCAGAGATTCTCAGGCTAATGTAAGATGAAGGCGCCCTTGCTTTCTTAACAGTGCGTAATACGTCAGTTTGTGGTCTCAGTACTAATGTCTCAAATCAGATTTTTTCAGGAGTCATAGTCAAAGTAGTTCAAGACTACTATTCATCAGCCTGAATTTCATTATCATAATAAAGCTTCATGCCTTTGTCCTCAAAGCCATGCGGCCATGTGATCTGAGCACGCAGGAACTGCAAAGGAACCACTGAAACGTAGAATAAGCTTTTTCATTTGCAACTACCTTAATGGCTAATGATATTGATTTTTATAAGCCTGAGGTCAGATGAATGTAATGGGTCTTGACTGTGGCTCGTATGCTACGATGCAACTTATCAACAGATAGCTCATTACGATTGAAGACTCCAAAGAGATTCAGCTGAACCATTTGCCCCTAAATATCCAAACAACCATTAGTCTCTCTGTGTGAAAGGCTCTATTCATTCACAGCAGAGCAGTACTCGGCTATCTATAGAGAGTTAAAGGCCTTAAAGTGGGAGATTCCAGTGCGTGTGTTTGCTTTTGAAAGCATTTGTTGCAGGCCATTTAACTCGCTCTAGTGATCACACCGAGGGGGTAACAGGATACCATAATGGTTCGGTTCTGCAGGGCTGCAGCCTGTCACTCGCGTTTGATTTGATTGGTCCACAGATGCAGGTTCAATGTGCTTATACTTCAACTGTATCAGGTTCAGTTCTTCAAAGCATTGAGGTCTAATTGCTTCTCACTCTGTCTGGCTGCAGACCTGCAATACTCTGGTTTCAGGTGGGCTACTATACTCATCATAAATTATTCCATAAGATAATTTTAAGGATTTCTTTTGTTAGTGTGTGCAGTGTGACATACTTAAATTTTCATTGTGGATTAAGGTATGGAGATCACATGTGGCATGCAGTCTATTGCAGTGGATTTGGGCTAAAGCAAGCATCAGTATTAGTATTGCACATGGTTATTTGAACCAAACTGTATCTAAGTATTGAAGTGACTTGTACACTTTATACTGTAAATGGTCATAAAGTCATTCTGGCCAATATGATGCTGCATCCCACCAGTCTTTGAGTTTATAGTGTCTACCTCCCAGCTAACAGTTTTTGGTTCCCATAACGTTATTTTCCAAGGTTTGTTTTTGGTTAGCCATGAAAGTTTTTTTTTACAGAAATAGAACGTTATTTTAAGGTTAGTTTAACGTTTTCATAACGTTAGGGGAACGTTATTGTAACGTTAGGGGAGCGTTAAACTAACCTAAAAATAACATTCTATTAAATGTAGTCTGTAAAGAAAACTTTTCTGGCTAACCAAATACAAACCTTGGAAAATAACATTCTGGAAACAAAAATCTAAAGTTAGGGGAACGTTAAGGTAATCAAAAAAATGTTAGCTGAAAGTGCACAGTTGACATGGAGCAACAACAGATAAGTTATTTTTAGGTTATTTTAATTATAACCACACTGCAACATTATGGGAATGTTGTTTTATGGTTCCAGAAAATAACCATTAGAGAACGTTATGTAAAAGTTATTTTTAGGTGATTTAAAAAATAACGTTATGGGAACGTTATTTTATGGTTGTAAAAAATAAAACCTAAAAAGAACGTTACCAGAACATTATTATTTGGTTAAAAAAAAAACAACCCAAAAACTAACGTTAGGGGAATGTTCTGTGTTTGCTGGGCTGTTGGCTTGCATACAGCATCATGCAATAGCTTAAAGATTTTAGTTACACTATTATGGAAATGTCATATTATCTGATCAACTGGTCAACTGGCCTTTCCTTCAACGTGATGTCCAGCCAAAGTCTTACCAACGACTACTGACCACCACCGATATATATATATATTCCAAAACGCACCATTCCACACATTGGGAATGCTTATTTTGCTTAACAAACTTTACTCATTTAATTTTTCCTCATCTTTGATAGAAATGCTTTTTTCTTTTTTGTTAAAATTAACCATGTAACATCTCAGTCTTTAGTTTGTGATACAGTTGTTCCTCAATGCAGTATTCTTGGACCCTTACTTTTTCTTTTATATACGAATGATCAAGTGTGTAAATATTCAGAATGCTTACTGTATGCTATACTGTGATTTTTTCTGACTCAATGTCATAAATTCCAAATTAACATTTGACCTTAAGTGCTTACATGATTGGTTAAATAAGAATCATCGGTAACGCTTTAGATTACAGCCCGGAAAGTACTGCGTAAGTACAGCGAATTTACAGCGTATGTTTCTGTAATTATAGTATACTTATGAAGTACGTACGTGTAATTATAAGGGAACAATTTATAATATTTGGGGAATAAAGGGGTAACAACCAGGAAAAATACAAATAATATATACAGTAAAGTACTGCGTAAGTACAGCAAATTTACAGCGTATGTTTCTGTAATTATGGTATACTTATGAAGTAGGTACGTGTAATTATAAGGGAACATTTTATAATATTTGGGGAACAAAGGGGTAACAACCAGGAAAAATACAAATAATATATGCAGTAAGTATTTTATAATTAAGGGCTAACTATTTTAATATTACATGGTATGTATGACTTATATGCTAAAAACGTGGGAAATTACAAATTATTTATACAGTAAGTAATTCATAACTTCGGACTAACGATTCAAATATTAGACCTATGTGATATGGCGTAGGCTACATGTAAAACAATCTTATGCTTGAGAGTAAGTTTTTTTAACCACGGGGGGTACATATTTGATCATTTCATGATGCATGATGATGGAGATTACTAAACAACAAAACTTGAAATTCAGTTAATGTGTTTATGCTATTTATTAGTATGATACAATTTATTTAGAATTTTCAATAAAGGTTACTTACCTTAAGAAAGAAAAAGAGTACAGCAATTTGTTGGGTCATCAAGCAAAATTAAAATAGGCAAGGCAAAAATGTTTACCCCCTTGTTTCACGTAGTTACAGAGTAAATACAACTGCGGGCTGTAAATTAAAGTGGCACTTGTTACCCCCTTGTTTCACGTAGTTAAAGAGTAAATACAACATCTGCGGGCTGTAAATTAAAGTGGCACTTGTTACCCCTTTGTTCCCAAAATATTATAAATTGTTCCCTTAAAATTACACGTATGTATATAAGTACACTATAATTACAGAAATGTATGCTGTAAATTCGCTGTACTTACGCAGTACTTTCCTGCATATATTATTTATATTTTTCCTGGTTGTTACCCCTTTATTCCCCAAATATTATAAATTGTTCCCTTATAATTACACGCACGTACTTCATGAGTAAACTATAATTACAGAAACATACGCTGTAAATTCGCTGTACTTACCCAGTACTTTCCGGGCTGTAATCTAAAGCGTTACCCAGGTAGTTTTTTTGCTCATTACGCCGATTTCGCGTGGCATGTAAACACCTTAACCGGCTTTCTCATGGTTTTGTCCATGTGCGCATGTCTCTGGGTGTGAAAGATAAACGTCACACGCGGATGTAAGCGCAAAGTAACGCATAAAAGTCTCTGCTTGACTAAACTGAAAGCTCATGTTACATTTACAGGTTCTGGAGACCCGAGAAGAGATACAACTGTACAGCTTAAGACAGATATGCCATCGGCTTTTTGCTCGACTATTATGTACTATAGGTGGTGACGTCACTGCCTGCGAGAAAACTGATAATTCTCAAAGTCCCATGTAAACGCAGTTGTCTGCATAGCCAGTTTATTGATTTGCATGTTAATGCATAAAAACAGTTTTCTATAATAAGCAGATTTTTGATAGTTATCCGCTTATTCTGTGCATGTAAACGTACTCATTGTAAAAAAACTGAATGTATGTATTTTCTTTCATCTTTCTTATGGTGACCCTATTACCTTTGCAAATCAAAATCTTGTCATGAAAAAGACCTATAAATATCTTGGTGTGTTACTTGATACACATCTTACATAACGGGATCACATTTCTGATTTAACAAAAAAAACTGAATCAGAAACTTTTTGTGTATAACAAGATTAGATCATATTTTTCTCTTCTGTTTCTGAAATTTATTTACATGCAGTTGTGTTACCTACAATGTCTTATTGCCTTCCAGTCTGGTCTCTTACCACTAAGGAAATTACTAAACCAATAACACAATTAAATAATCCACAGTAATCTTTTAAAATGGTCCCATCACTGCATTGGACTGAAACGTTCAAACGCGCTAACTTTTTAGCACTATATAAACAGTCACGCTGTTACATTAATCCATGGTTGGGTCAAATATAAATATTTTCAAGCTGAAATATAACCCAAGAGTTTGTGTTGTCCTTTTTCGATGGAAAATAACCCAGAATTTTTTGGCGTGTGTAAGCATTTTAACATGTTTGTTCATTTGTACAAACTCTAAGGGTTAAAATGAATTCTCTCTCTGTGGTAATCAGCAACATCATGCAGATGCTGTCCATAGACATCAAGAGGAAAATAATTTATGCTAATGTCTTATAGCTCTCATTATATGCGATCATGGCGATGGCTGAGTAAGTAATACAATATCTTTGTTTCAACATGCAATAGTTAATGCTGTTTGGACTCTAACAAGTCTCCAGGCTGATTTCTGCTGCTTTGAGCTAAAGCAAAGCATGTAGGTTGGGCATTATCTTCTTTATGCGAGCCACAGGCCAGCTGTGTCCTGGAGGTTGAGGGCTATGTGAATTATACATGTTGACTGTTCTCATGTAAGCTGTGGGCTGGCAGATAACTCATCTGTCCTCTATGACCAAACACACTGCAGTGGGCTCAGGTGAGCGCACACAGACGCCCTGGCCAAAGCTAACATGACCTACCTAAATCTCAGTGTGGTCAGGAAGAAGCCAAGCGTTTATTGTGCAGCTCTATATATAGGTTGTGTGTGCACAATACAGCAAATGGGAAATAAAAATCACAAGATCTCGGAGTCCAGTCCAGAATCCTATCCTTTCCAAAATCCCATGAGCAGTCCAGTCCAGAGTACATGGGATTTTAACAGTGGTGTAGTCTACGTGATACACAGGACTACGCCGTATACCCACTAGGAATTGTCAAGGATTTCCGTATACCCCCTAAAAATAGCGTCAGGATGCGTAACAGCATGGTTTTGTGACATTTCAAACTTTTAGTCATAATTTAGATGTGAAGCACTAACCATTAGCATGCTACACTTGCTACTTTAGTGGGTTGAAATGGATATACATAGGCTATATATTTGGTGTGTTTGACTTCCTGCCGAACTGCGCGATCCGATCGGCGTATGAAATCAAATTAATACTATAGCGGCGCTAGAGTGACTGGGGAGCAGACTGCTGTGGCGCCACAAGAACCCACAGGCGAGTCACAACAAAGTACCGCGAGAGCGATTTCAGTTATCACATGGAGAAATCTGCTTTGAATCGCTCTCGCGGTACTTTGACATCATCAAGAGGTCTGCTTAGCGCCAAATGAACTCGAACCTGCAGTGTAGCTGCTCATGTGACACTGTAAACAAATAGGAATTGTCCATGTGGAGAAGTGAACGAGTGGAGCAGTGCTTCAACATGAAATCCGAGAGTTAACAACGCACATGTGAGTAAACAACATTTAAATCATCAGTCCAGTTTAATACTTTATCTGGAGGTAATAAAATAAGCCGGTGATTATATCCTGATGGTTTTTAGCTGCCTTCAGCATGTTTGCTTGTGCTTCAGAGTGTTAAACTTCCCTTCTCTGTGTTCATTTATATATCTACGTTCAAGATGTATATGATCTTAAAGAGTAACTAAACCCTAAACCAACTTTTTTTAGTTAATGATCTGTAAGAATGATGCTTTATTAGTGCTGTTCATTGATTTTAGTAAATTTTTTGACATTTGGATATAAAGTGTTTCAATACTACAATATATGGTGTAAAAACGTCTGAGTGCTGCCCTCTTCAGGTTAAACGGTGGCTACTGCAGTTGAATTTTCCTATTGGATGTTGGCTCCAAAAAATGACTCGTGACGTAAGCAGGTTCAAGCTCACCATGCCCTTGTTACGATCTCACCACACACTTGGTACGAGCTTGGTTCGTCCCCTCTATCTCCGTTGGGATCTGCCCACTTTTCTTGCATTTTTCAAATATTGCCAGTGGGTGGAGTCAGGCTCTGACCAGGGGTTTAGTTACGCTTTAAACTTCTGTGAGGAAATTCATGTCTGCGTTGATGTTCAGTTCAGACTTGCAAATTAAAGATAATTTTCTTCACTTTGGTTTTGGTGTCTAATATTAGGCTACATGATGGTCTTGTAATAATAAAAGTAAAGGACTATTTTCATTTTTAGACAATGCTTGTATTATATGCAAAAAATAAGCTTTTTATATAAATGACTATGCAAATTAGAGTTAATTCATGGTCATTTTAAATGTGTATTAATTAAAAACATTTACACCATTAAATTACACATGGTAATGTTATCAATAGTTGTCAGATAATAGCTATTGAAAGAGTGATAATTTTTCTTCTTCAATGCATGTGTTAGCCACGGATTGAAGATTGTAAACAGTTTATTTAATTTTAATTAACAGTTGAGTAAGTTTTGGCCCCGAGTTAGATGTTGATTAACACTAAACCAGTCTAAAAATCAGTCCAGTTTCCCCAGCTGTAAACCCATTGGCTGTTAAACTCTTTTTTTTCTTATAATAAACTGACATGTTGATAACACATTCAGTTTATGTGTTTATGAGTACACTTTCAGAATGCTCTGTTACATGAAGATCCATACTGTATGCATCTGTAAGTGTGGTGGTGCGTTGCGCTGGGACGAGTGAGCATAAGGGTGAGAGGGAAAAATCACAGTATACTCACTACAAAAATCGTCTCGGTTACTATCGTAACCTCGGTTCCCTGAGAGACGGGAACAAGACATTGCGTCCGCTGACGCTATGGGTTAACTCCTCCCACTTCACCAAAACTGAAATCTTATTGAACAACGCCATTGCAGGGCACTGGCCAATCGTCGCTGACCGCGGGAAGCGGGAGCCTATAAAAGGCGGTGTAAGAGCGACGAACATCAGAATACTCGACTGAACGAATATGGCTGGCAAGCCGCGAGCTCGGCGCGTAACGCAATGTCTTGTTCCCGTCTCTCAGGGAACCGAGGTTACGATAGTAACCGAGACGTTCCCTATCGAGAGCGGTCTCTCGACATTGCGTCCGCTGACGCTATGGGAACATTGTACAACCACGCCGAGCGAGGGGTGAAGCCAGCCCTGCAACGCAATGTTGTCTAGAACACAACCAATAAAAACCCTGACATGCGGCGCCCGTAACATAGGGGGCGTGTCCGGCCAATAGGATGTAGATATTCCTGAGGTATGAAATTTGCATATCCAAACCTAAGAAACGTGAATACTCATCACTGCGCCGCTACGGGGCAAATAGACAAGTAATTTGAGTGAATACACGTAGTAATAGTAGCACGCACGGCTTTGCCGGGCAACATAGAGCAAAATTGATAGAGGTAATTGGGGTTCTGTCTCAACACGGAGTTAACAGCCGCAGCGGTGACACCGTTAAACCCACAACGTCTTTAGTAGAGACGACCTGATGGAGCGCAGCGTTCTAAGAGAGTAACACAAGCACGCACACATACAGATAGCTGCTTTAGAAGCCAAGACGACCTGAGAGAACCCAGGGCGCTATAAATTAGAGGCATAAGAATGTTCAGTACTCACCGACAGAACTTTTGCAGCTAGCGAATGCATATTGAGCAAGTAAAACCTCGCGAAGGTGTTATGTGAAGCCCAACCAGCCGCGCGACACACATCTTGCACAGTAGTACCTTGAAACCAAGCCCATGATGAGGCAATAGCCCTCGTAGAGTGTGCCCTGATGTTAAAAGGGGGCTCCAATCCGCCGCTCTCGTAAGCTAGCGTTATAGCATCCTCTAACCAGTGAGAGAGCCGCTGTTTAGACACCGCTCTGCCTTTAGTAGCGCCACCGAAGCACACAAAGAGTTGGTCCAATGCTCTAAAGTTGGCAGTACGATTCACATATGCCCTCAAGGCTCTGACAGGGCAAATAGCCTCCTGGTTAGATGCGTTCTGAGATGTTGCAGGCGCTGCAGATAACGCCGATATGGTAACTACCTGATCGCGAAAGGGGGTAGAGAGAGATTTAGGTATAAATCCAATCTTGGGTCTCAAGATGACATTACAATCTCCCGGGCCGAAGCGTAAGCAATCCTAAATGACAAACTGGAGCGGCTGATGCCATCAGACCCAGCAGCCTTTGAAACTCTCTGAGGAGGACAAACCGGCCGGTTCTGAAACGGCGAATGTACAGCGTTAATGTTTCTACACGTTGCTGCGAGAGATGAGCGCGCATCGATGTAGAATCCAACAGAACTCCCAGGTAAGAAATGGATTGACTCGGTATGAGTTTGCTTTTCTGTACATTGACTCTGAGTCCTAACGCTTCCAAGTGGGGCAGCAATGCATCTACATGACTGATTAATAGATCGCGAGATTGAGCTAAAATCAGCCAGTCGTCCAGATAATTCATAATGCGCATCCCGCTCGCTCTGAGGGGGGAGAGAGCCGCATCCATGCATTTCGTGAACGTGCGCGGGGCTAAAGCTAGCCCGAACGGTAGGACGGAGTATTGGTAAGCTGCGCCCTCGAACGCAAATCTCAGAAAACACCTGTGACGGGGGGATATCTGAATATGGTAGTAAGCGTCCTTTAGATCGATCGACGCAAACCAGTCCCCAGGGCGAACTTGCGCTAGGATCTGTTTCACGGTTATCATTTTGAATACACGTTTGCGTAGCGCACGATTGATAGGTCTTAAGTCCAGAATCGGTCTCATCCCGCCGTCTTTCTTGGGCACCACAAAGTACCGGCTGTAAAATCCGCTGTTCAACTCGCCGTGAGGGACACGCTCTATCGCTCCTGTCGCGAGCAGGTTTTGTATCTCCCGTCTCAGGACAGGGGCATTTTGCGGTGTTGTTAATGACGTTACCACACCATTGCAACGGGGCGGTCTGCGTCTGAATTGTAGAGAATAGCCGTTCTCTATGATGCTTATTACCCATTCTGATACGCCCGGAATCGCCTTCCAAGCTTCTAGAAATTGGCATAGAGGGCGAAGGTGGCCGTGCATAGACGCTTGTGACGTGTTTTCTACGAACGAGCCTGACCCTTGCGGAGCTAGAAATGTCAGCGGCGGGGCGGCATGTAGAAGCTGATTCTCGTTCAACGGCTCGGTGGCGGTGCCCGAGTTTAACTGATAAGCACTTTGTACATATCTCAACCTCGCGCTGCTTGACTGCAGGGCTTCGGTCGCTATATGAGGGCTGTGAGGAGGAAAAAGCTCTTTTTGTGGTGATGTTTGTGTTTTTATTACATTTACACACATAACAGTATTCACAACAGTATTTACAACGGTGTTTATTGAACACGGAATGTCGCCCACAGGAACAGAGGGGGGCAGAGGAACCCGGCGTGTAGACGCCTGCCCCTTCACGAGCGATCTCCTCCTCTCGCCCTCTCCATCAGGAAGAAGGCTTGCGAGCCTGATGCTGTCCGCCGCGGCGTCGAGGGCTCCTGCCACGACCGTGACCTCCTCGGGGCTGCCAGTTCTTAGGGCGCACATCGGGCTCCTGACGCGATGGTGCGGAGAAACCAGCTGGTTTAGGAGGGCGTTGCGCGGATCGCGGGGCTGAAGAAGAGCGCGATCTAGCCGCCTCATGCTGAGAGGAGCGTCTGGGAAGCAGCTGACTCATGGCGCGTGAGCGCTTTTGTGCCTCTGAAAAACGCTCGACGACTGACTCCACGGCGTCACCGAAGAGGCCGGCGGGAGTAATCGGAGCATTCAGCAACGCTTTACGCTCGTTGTCCTTCAGCTCAGCTAGGGTAAGCCATAGGTGGCGATGAAGGACGACCATGAAGCCCATAGATTTTCCGACGGCCTGGGCAGAGAGCTTCGTTGCCATGAGAGCAAAATCCGTGGCAGCGCGTAGGTTGCGTACCGCCTCAGTATCGACATCATCACCCAGCGACTGCAGAATCTTCGCCTGGAAGACTTGTAGAACGGCCATAGCGTGTAGCGCCGCCGCCGCCTCACCAGAAGATGCATAAGCCTTGTCCGCCAGATGGGCTGTCATCCGACAGGGCTTTGACGGCAGGCCGCGCTCAGCGCCGAGTGACGCGGAGGAAGGGCAAAGGTGTGCCGCGACGTTCTCTTCCACGGGGGGAATGCGCACGTAACCGTGGGCTTCCCCGCCGTCTACCTGCGAGAACATGCCGGGTGCATGGACGCGCGCCGATTGGGGTGCAGACCATGTCTTGGAGACCTGATCGTGAACATCAGGGAAGAAAGGCGTCTTCCTCCTCGGAGCGGCCTGCTGGCGGCCCGATTGGAGGAACCATGAATCTAGCTTGCTCCTCGCCGGCTCGTCAGGCGATGTCCAGCTGAGGTCCAGCTCTTTTGCCGCCATCTCCATAATCCTAGACATCTCAGACTGGAGATCCACGTGAGGCGGGCGTTCCCGCTCTGCCTCAGCCCAGCTGGTAGATGCAGAAAGCGACATGCTGTCTTCCTCGTCCTCAATACCAAACGAGACAGCCACGTCCGAAGCAGAAGGCGATGCAGTGCTCGTGGGAGTCCGGCTGCTCCAGGGGTCCCGCGCAGAGAATGCAGATCATAGACTTGCTTGAAGATTTCATCTTGAGTGAAGAAGAGAGTTCTGATGTTCGTCGCTCTTACACCGCCTTTTGTGGGCTCCCGCTTCCCGCGGTCGGCGACGATTGGCCGGTGCCCTGCGGTGGCGTTGTTCAATAAGATTTCAGTTTTGGTGAAGTGGGAGGAGTTAACCCATAGCGTCAGCGGACGCAATGTCGAGAGACCGCTCTCGATAGGGAACTAGACTACACCACTGGATTTTAATCTTAAAAGTCAGGTAATTCATTATGAACCCAAAACATTGCTCATCAAGTAATTTCCATGGCTGTAAGTTTTGCATTTACATTTATGCATTTGACATTTGCTTTCATCCAAAGCCCCTTAGTGCATTCAAGCAATGCATTATGTGTTTCCTGGGAATTGAACCCATCCATGACCTTTGCATAGCTAATGCAGTACCCTGCCAATTGAGCTCTTTGCTATCTTATTAGTGTCTTTTGTTATTTATTCCAAATAATTTAGGAAGAAACATTTGATACCAAGATCCCATAGTAACCATAGTTTTCATGAACTAAGAGCAAGCGCCAAACAATACATTTTCCTGTTGGTTGGAATACAGTTGTCCTTTCTTATTGCATCACAACATGGGGTTCAGGTGGCAGGTCAGGCACAGGCCAGATCTCATGGCCTAGCATCTGAATTTCTCCGGTGAAAGTCGTCCTCATGTTCTCATTTCCCCCTCACTGGCTCTGTCTTTCTCTTTACGTCTCTCCGCATCTCTTTGTTTCTGCAGACTGAACCAGCGATTCGCACGACCCAGCTTTCTCTCTTCCTGCAGTGCACCAATTATGTAACTGTTCAAAAATTGTCCCACGCAGGCACACAGAGACTGTCATGTCTCCGAACGATCACAGCACACAAACCGTGCTCTGTATGTATAGAACATCCTCCGCACGTTCCCTTTCCCGCAGTGTTGTTGTGGTGTTGTCTGCTAAATTTATCACGCCCGCCTTGATGGGGGCACCTCGCCATTTTTTCTGATGCGCAGCCACTTTGGTTCTCCTGGGAACCGGTTTAGCTGAAGAACACCCCCATCCTCCATTCCTGCATTCCATCTTAAACCCCTATGTCCCACATACTTCTTCATTACGCACAAAACCCCAACCGTGCAGACAATAGAGTGCAACATGCGCATTACGAGGTATAACACACCGTAACCATGAGGAGATAAACTCACCAGGGTCCCATTCAAGTGATCTATTTAAACCCATCGTGCCAGAGCCCAGCCCCCTCTGAACCATCTGCTGATCTGCCACTTATGCATTCTCCCGGCTCGCTTCTTAAGCCCAGTCATTTGTTTTGTTCCAAACTTGGGTGGCTAAATACTTTCTCATTTACAATGCAAGATGTAAGCACTTGGGGAAAAAAGGTACAAAACCTGAGACTGTTCCATAATATGGACCATTTCGGTACAGATATGTACCTTTTAGGTACCAATATGTATCTTTTAGGTACAAAAGTGTACTTTTTATAAAGGTACCAGACCACCAGTGACAACTTTTGTACGTTTTTTCTGAGAGTGCATGTTCACATTTGGTTTTAACAATGTAATGAGAAATGTTTTCCTCTGACTTTTAATTGCAGACTTTGGTATCTTGGCAAACCTGATCAAAGTCTGAGACATTGAGAAATACATTTCTTCGGAAACTCTACACACGGGATAACTGGGGTCTTTTTCTCATGAGAAAAATCTGAGAAACTGAATAACAGAAACAACCGAGAGACTTAAGCTTCATTTAATGTCATTACTGTTTAGGAAAAACAGCCGAGATATTAAACATCTCTTTTCCCATAGATGAAGAACAGCATAGTTTTCTTCCCATCGTTCCAGCAGCCTCTGTTTTCTTCAGAAAAATTAGTATAAAATTCAGGAACGACAAGCCAAACCAACTATTTAAAGGAACAATATGTAAGAAATTTATATCAATTAATCATAAAATGGCCCTGATATATAACTAGACATTAAGAAATCATTTTCATTTCAAATACTTATATCAACAGTGGTCTGGCCAGAGTATTGTCATTTAAAAAGTGGAGTTGCAGCCCTCAACTGATGTTTATGTTGTCATTTTGTGTATTGGCCACCAGTTGTGTGATTGCAGTACCAGTTTTAGCCACAAGTTTTGTGATTGCAATACCAGTTTTAGCCAACATCCTACATATTGTTCCTTTAACAATTATTATTATTTAACTATTTAATTAATTATTTAACAAGTATTTAATACTATTAGTTGGTTTGGTTTATCGTTCCCGAATTTTAAACTTAATAAGGGTGCACTTGTTTCTTCTTGAATACCCTTGCAGTCTTTAGGGTTCTTCTGTATAGTGAACCACCTGTCAAAATCCTGTGAGCAGTTACCTTTTAGTGCTCCTCCTTATTGTCAGCACCATCTGTGTGGAAGACATTTAGTCGTATTCATCTGTTATAATAACAAATGTTGCTTTTGATCATCCAAGCCTACAACAGTCACTTCACCATCAAACACTTTACTTGAACTCTGTAAAGGATACAGTGGTGTGATAAACAAGATGCGGTTACCATGACAGGACATGGCAATACATGCCTGATCTGCTCAACTGAGAATATGTTTTGACTAGAACAAGTTGCGTCAAAACGGATTTTCTTCAAAGTTCGTTTTAAAGTTATTTTAAAAAAATTATATGAACTGAAACTTTCTGATATGTACATTAACATACACTGTCAGAAAAAAGGTACAAAGTTGTTCCTTTGGTAACACTTTATTTCGATAGTCCACATTTTACTAATTACATGTAACTTTGCAACTACATTTCAACTACCAATTTTTAGAGAATTAGTAGACTGTCTGCTTAATACCTACTTACACTTTATTGTGATGATATCTCAACAGACATTCAACTGATTATAAGTATCTTTTCAGGTACATGTCAACTTATTCCACTAACCCAAACCTCTTCCCTAACCCCAACCCTTACAGTCTACTAATACTCTAATGACAGTTAGTTGACGTATAGTTGCAAATTATTAAAAGGTAATTGGCATGTAGTTGCAAAGTTATTTATAGTTAGTAATATGTCTAAAGTGGACTATCAAAATAAAGTGTAACCGTTCCTTTTTCTGGCGCTGGGGTGGTACCCTAAAAGGTACCTTTTTGTACCTGTATGGGTATACAACACATTAAAATGTTGAACCTTATGGGCAGGGGCGGACTGGCCATCGGGAATTTCGGGAGCAATCCCGAACGGCCGGTCCATTTCAGGCCGAACCGGCCGGTGGTCAAAAAGTTTTTTTTTTTTTACGTTGCGCTACTCTACCTGCGGCCTGCCTGACCGGCCGCT
The DNA here is from genome assembly GCF_027580225.2 of Misgurnus anguillicaudatus. Classification (NCBI taxonomy): domain Eukaryota; kingdom Metazoa; phylum Chordata; class Actinopteri; order Cypriniformes; family Cobitidae; genus Misgurnus; species Misgurnus anguillicaudatus. The sequence continues at coordinate 16,547,924 of NC_073354.2, forward strand.
CAGCTACAGCGGAACGCTGTCTGTGTGTTTGTGTGTGTTGTGTTTCAGGCCGGGCCAAACCAATACTTCCAATCTTGAGGGGGGATAAGAGCGGCCCCTCCCAACTTAGACTGATCCTCGTTTTTCCTGACATCCGATTGGCTCAAAGGCGCTGATCAAAAGAGTTTACTTTTGGTCAAGTTTGGTTTTGTGTGTGAATTTTATATAGACAGATGGTAAAAATTGCGAAAACAAGTAAAGAAGAGAAAGGAATGAGTGGGGCCCAAAAGTTAAAATGTTGGCACAAGAGGCAGCTAAATGCGCCAAATTAACAGACCTTTTTCGCAGTCAAAAGGGTGCTTTGGCTGGAGATGCAGATGAGGAAGGACCAGCAGCATGGACAGGGCAGGTGCACGATTAGTTATGCATTTATTATACACTAAAATCATTTATATTTGCATTTAAATATAGGCATATATAAGGGATAGAGCGAGGCGGTTGTTATAGCGAATACAAGCCCGACAGGCTTATCAGGACCCCACACAAAGCGAGCTTGAATCAGCCTGACTGGGTTGTATTCGCTATAAGAACCGCCTCGCTCTACATTATCCCGCTTATTACATTGCTACCTACCAAATAAATCAATTATTTGAAACAAAATATGTATTTTAAAGACAACTAGCGCAGCGCTGAAAAGGGGCTTAGCTACATAATGTCTATAGACCCTTTTACAGCCCACTTGATCAAATAGCCTGCGCGTGCATTTTGGCAACAGAAGTGGTGTTGTTCTAACGTGTTAGCAACTCAGAAAAAGTTTATCAAAACGGTTTCCCAGCATCAAAATGTCTGGTTATTGCGTTTGGTTGCACTAATAATATACTATGTACGTATATATCTATTTGGTCACTTTATATTTGGGCATCTGCTAACGTCTTCCATCCACTCCACTATAGTACATGGATCTGGTAGCTGTGTTGAAAAAGTTGATAAAGTCAACTTTTTAAAATAACTTTCTGTCTGTGTTGCTTCACTGCTGATTCTTGCCATACTTCCATTGCCAACATGCACATGCATACGTTGCCACGTCATCATTGTGTACAAACAGTAAAATGGTCTAAGGAATCCCTGTATGTCTGTATATTAGCTGTTAAGGTCAGTGATGGAGAGGGACAGGTTGATGATGATCCCTGCAATCATATTGATGAGGAGGAGGAGGAGGAGGAGGAAGGAAAGCAGAGCAAGAGGAGGAGGAGAATGGAACCAATACAAAAACAGTGATAGGTACAGGGGCAGTGTGCAGGGCTGGGTAGGCAATCATATTACCCTGCTGGAAAAAACAGCATAGACCAGCATAATTCCCATGCTGGTTTGATGCTGTTTTTTCAGCAGGGTAGGCATATCAATCAATCAAAGCTTTATTAAAGGTGCAGTGTGTAATTTTTAAAAGGATCTCTTGACAAAATTGGAAAATAATATACAAAACTATATAATCAGGGGTGTATGAAGACCTTTTCATAATGACCCGTTATGTTTTTATTACCTTAGAATGTGACGTTTTTATCTACAAACACAGAGGGTCCCCTTACGTGGAAGTCGCCATTTTGTGCCACCATGTTTCTACAGAAGCCCTTAATGGACAACTTTTTTTGCTAAGTTGTCTCTGTCAATGACATGTTTGTCTGGTGGCGGCTACTGTAGCTTCTCTATGCGTTTCAAAAGCAAGGGGTGAGCAGTGGACTGAGCTGTTGGTTGGAATTCGCTACCTCACCACTAGATGTCGCTAAAATGTACACACTGCACCTTTAAGGACACACACAAATAAAAAATACAGCACAATATTACATATTTACATATAGGATAAAATGCAATAGTTTCACATACTAGGTAATAACCCGACTGAAGCACAGATTGAATTAAAAAAGGAATTATTCTTAGTCATATTTATTACTGATGTTCTTCTCATGCATACGTAGCTGTACAATCAGTAAGCAGAGCAGGATCCAGCAGAGGCAAGGTCCAGCACAGGGGAAGCTAAGCCAGGGAGAGTTGTAAGTGAGTACACACACAATCTCTATTTATGGGACTTTATTGTATTTTTTGAGTATCTGAGTGGGTATGTGTGAGTATTTGTAACAATTGTATCACTCCGACTGACTGTACACATGACATGCTGGTAGTTAGCAGTATACTGTGACTTATGTGTTCGAGATTAGGTTTTGCTGACCTGGTTGTGTTTAGTTCAGTGGTGACTTGCTTATACAACCTGAGGAGGCAGGTGTTATCCTAAAGTTTCTTTAAGGTCTTCAGCATAATCTGATTCTCTTTATACCATAAAAACACTATTAGAATTAAATGTGCAAAAAATCCTGCTCGTGCACCATGGGCACTCGCGTAAAAGGCCTCTCCATCTTAAAGTCCCGGGCTGAATTTCAGTCCCAGTACGTCCCTGCTTATGGGGTACAACATTATACCCTAAGGACCAATTGTGTACCTTAAGGAACAATTTTGTACCAATTTTAGGGGTACAAAACAGTTAACTGTACCTTTGAAGGTACACAATCGATCCTTAAGGAACAGTAATGTACCCCAAAAGGTACAACATTGTATTATGTTTATATACCTGTAAAGGTACAAAATGGTACCTTCTACCCCAGTGACAAAAAAGGTAAAGTTATCTTATCAACACCTTGGTAAAAATAAATAAATCTCTGATGACTTTTATCCACAACAAACACACGGATTGTAGACAACAGTTTACTTCCTGGTATTGGTGATCTAGTAAAGACAGACCGGTTTAGACCACTCTAGCCTGTAAGTTAACTCCTGTTAGCATTGAATATTTCAAACATGGTAAAGAGCACCACATTTCCAGAGGTATTCAGGCCAATCACAATGTACAGATTAGGTGGCCAATCAGGGACACAGCGCTTTTCAAATCGATGAGTTTTGTACATGAATCAGTGCGTTTCAGAAAGAGAGGGAAATCTGAAGCTACAAAAATGTGGTATGTGGAAATAATGTGTTTTTTAAACCAAACACATTGTATTATACAGTGGCGGCAGGTCACTTTTTTTGAGGGCGCACAATGTGAAGTTCTTCACAACATTTATGTAGCCCATCATTTTTCATTTGTGTGGTATAATATATTGTATCTTTGATAACACCTTCTTGATCTCTTAACATTGTCATATTTTTAAGTAGGTGTTTATTGCCAGTTTTATCCAAGTATTTGAATACAGAAGACACAGACTTGTTCAGGACAGACAGTAATGAAACTGATTTCTGTGGTGAACTGGAGGCAGACATTGAAGTGAAAAACAGAAACAAGTCTTGATAAATCAATGAGCATGTTGGCAGAGTGTGTGTTTTCAATTGTCCTCATAATACTGGTAAGACCAATACAATCTCATGGCAACCTTATCTTACTGAAATAGTTAGGTTTGCTGTATTTTACAGGACGCGTGAGTGTATATTAGTATTGTTTGTTTGCTTTAAGCACCTGAGAGAATTTGGACCCAGAAGCAATGGAGACTGACGTCAGACTTAAAGGGATAGTTCGCCCAAAAATGAAAATAACCCCATGATTTACTCACCCTCAGGCCATTCGAGACAAATATGTCCATCATCTTCCAAACAAACACATTTTCAGTCATTTTAGAAAATGCCCTAGCTCTTCCAAGCTTTATAATGGTTTAATATGGTGTTTCATTCCTTCAAGCCCAAATCCTTCACAAAAGTAATCCACACGGCTCCAGGAGGATAAATAAAGGACTTCTGAAGGTAATCGATTCGATTTTGTAAGAAAAATATTAAAAAATGTACAAATAAAAACTTGCTTCTGGTAACAATGCCATATTAGACTCCTCTGCATTCAGGAGAAAGTATCAGCATAGTGTACAGACATTTTGTAGTGACGTATGACGAAAAGGATATTAAGTTATCTGTAGGTAAAACAACTCACAATGCACGGTTCTCACAAGAGTCTAATCTCCATTGATCATACGTATAATGCACATTGGCCTCTAGCGGAAGGTAGTTATTTTTGTTTGTTAAGTTTAAAATATAGATATTTTTCTTACAAAATCGCACCGATTACCATTATAATGCCTTATGCATCCCCATGGAGCCGCGTGGATTACTTTTGTGAAGGATGGATGCACATTCTGGGAGATTGAAGGAAGTAGACCCAATATTAAACCGGACATTTTCTAAAATATCTGAAAATGTGTTAGTCTGAAAGATAATGGACATAAGTATCTCTAGTGGCTTGATAGTGAGTAAGTCATGGGGTAATTTTCATTTTTGGGCAAACTATCGCTTTAACAACACAGTTTGATGTAAAGACCCACCATGACTGAAGAATTGAACCGTTTTTTAAAGCCTGTGCACATAAAGAAGCATGTATGTTAGAGTACACAGTTAAAAGCCTTTCACTTTGTCATCCAAATCATTATAAACTAAACAGCCCTGTTGGAGATGCAGCCCGCAGTGAACATACATTAATTGAATTAATAGTAGCTCAGCTGCATGAGCTGATGTGTGATAATCAGACTCAGAGTCGATTTTAAGGTGATTTGTCATAACACATCAGCACCCTTTGGTCACAAAGGTACCCACACACACTGAATGCACACAGTTATTATAACCATGTCCATTTCAAAGTGGCTTAAATAATTATAAAGCTAAGGTGCACACAAAAACGTGTCAAAGTAGGGAGTTTTTTTTAAATGAATGCTACCATATTGCCAAGACAGGCAAAAAGGATCCAAACGCTGATAAATGGATGTAAATGATAGCCATAGGTCTTGCTGTAGATGTGGTTAAACATGATTGATACCGTTTCTCATGACTGTTATTTATTATCTCCTCCACTGTCCCCGAAGAGCCTAATCAGATAGAAACAAATCACCCGTGGCCTTTTTCAATTTGCGTGTTGAAAGGCACATCTCGTACGTGCAATAAAGGCACTTTATTTTTATAACCCCACCCCATGTTGTTCCTGAGACGTGATGATGGCAAATAACCCGCTTGTTATGGTTTATTCTGTATGAGGCAATGCTGCTTTTACGGTTCGGTGAAGATGTGGGGAAATACAGACAGGAGCGGCAGAGGTATGAAATGTTGAAATCCTGTTTTCATTTTGTTTGCTTTCATTTGAGATGACCAGTTTTGACCTAAGGGGGAAGTCAAATACTCCAGCACTGTGATCTGTCTTGTTCTTGTCCAAATTCATCTGCATCAGTGAATATAAATAAAATCTTTATTCGGATGAAATGAGAGAAAATATCATGGCTTGCATGGCTCGTGTTAGTTAATGGTGATAAAAGGATACAGTTTAAGTTTCCTATTTTGTGGATCACAGTAATACACAGTAATGTCATTGCATTGGATATGTTCTGCATTTTTGTGATGCATTGATGCGCATTACATAACACAATCATGTAGTCAAAAATATACTCTCCCCTCCTCTAAATCAAAAGGAAAAAAACAACATCAATGTTGTTGTCCATTAAAAAAAATGAACCTGGTTTTCCGCATCCTACGCAGGGCCAATAAAAACAGATATTTCCATAGAGAGCTCTACTGGTAGAGAGCAACAGAGACATTAATCCGACAGTAAGTGTCATTTTTGTACAGGGGTGTTTATATGCACAATGTTAAAAATGTGTTTGAGTTTGAGTCTGTGTGGGTGTTTAGAAACAGAGATGAAATAATGTAGGAGGAGAACCAGGTGAAAGAAGCATCGCCTCCAGATCAGCACATGCTCTTCCTCTTTTCCCATCATGCCTTTCTCAACACTACTACAGCAGGGACAGCCGCAGGGTAAGGGGCTCAAGGCCATGGGGAGGTTTGGGTGTCAGTTGGAAGATTTGGTTCAGCATCCCGGCCAACACCCCCTTTTCCCCTGCAGTACTATAAATCAGCGCCTCTCCAGGGCCATGAGGGCATCTCCATCTTTCCATGGATCAGCACTCATCCATTTGCACTGTCACTCTTAAAATTACCCTTTCTCTCAATGCCACCCCGAGGTCTGAGGATTTCCAAGTGAATAACATTTGTGTCACAAGATTTTCCTTTTGTGACGTTTGTGTTTTTTGCTGTTGGAGATTTATATTTACACTCCTAAAATAGTGCTAATTGATGCAATAGAAGAAGCATTTTTGGCTGAATGGTTCCTTAAAGGGATAGTTCACCCCAAAATAAAAAGTCTGTCATCATTTATTCACTCTCATGTTGTTACAAACTTGTATCAATTTCTTTGTTCTGATGAACACAAAGGAAGATATTTTAGGGAATGTTTGTAACCAAACAGAAGCCCCATTGACTTTCATTGTATTATTTTATCCACTATGGATGGGGTTTGGTACACTGATTTAGATACACATTGAATGCACTGTAAGTATTTTTGAGAGCCGATTCAGGTAAGCAGTTGTGCCAAAAATCGAATAAATTCACGCTCATTTTTCTATTTCATTCCTAAATCAATCTGTTGTGTGTTCACTCGCTGATAAAGTCTGTGATCGTGCTAGTTGTTAGAGAATGAGAATCCAGATGCTTCAGTCTCACTGGTTGAATGGTTAGACATCCCCCGACCTACATGCTGCGGCTGTTGTAATTGAATTCATCAATAGATTAAGAGGCCAAGAGCAGCCCCTGAGGCAACTGACTTCACATCAGCGTCTGTGGTCGCCAGTGTCAGCAGGACCGGTTGGGGTGAGGCAGTCAGATTCACCCCTAACACTCAAACACACTCCACCCTTATAAACACCCTGGATTACTGAAGTCTGTTTTGATCAGTCAAGCTCCATGGCAACTCCATGTGGGGCATCTCAGACTCTGCTGAGGCGTCTCCTGAGACGAGGGGTTAGTGACCCAGGGTGAACTTTGACCCTCAGCCCTGTGTTGACATGAAATTAACAATAGGGGTCAGATTGGGTGTTTTTATGAAGTGCAGGTGGACCGACAAACACTGCAGACATCAGAGAGGCTGGAGAAGGCCGGACGCAACAGATAGACACGCCCAACAGGGGTTCTATATATTTTATATTCTATATATATATATGTCCTGTGTCCCATGATGGCTTTAATAATAAATATGTGTAATGACTTGAATTTTTTTTTTGAGTTAATTCAACTTATAAATATATAACAAAAAAGTTGTGTAAAAATGTTGTGTCAACTTATATGTAAGGACGGGCCATTGAATTATAAAAAAATAATGCACAGCCTCGCGGAGTGCCGTTACACCGTGGGTGTGTATTATTTTCAAATAATTCAAAGGACCGGAGTCAATTATTTCTCTTATACCACAGTAACCACAAACATTGCTCTGGTGCCTATTTTTAAGACATTTGACAAGTTATGTGTGCGGTTATCAGAAATTAATGCATACCCACGGAATATTTCTCAGCCAATCAGAATACAGCATGTGTGTAATAAGCAAACATTGTCATCTTGTTTATAGGCAAATATTACTAACGTGCTCATTAAATAACAAAAACAATATTGCGCCATTGACTAAGACTTTAGACCAGGTTTTAGTTGGTCAATGGTGTGATCTATTTTAGTTTTCAAAATAGCAACGCACCAACAATGCGCCTGAACACACCTTGTTTTCAGACCAGAACGCCCATGAGCGCAGAATTTGGCGCAAATGCATTTGCTATTTAAATAACATGGCCCCTAAATGTGAAAATGATAATTGCGCCGGGTTCAAACTAGCAAAAGACACTTGCGTCGCGCATTGCGCTGAATTACGACAGGTGTATGGTAGGACCCAAAATTTAAGGCAACTAGGTAACTTACTTTTTTAAGTTGAACCAAGTTGGTTGATTAACTAAAAATAAAATGAATTATTATTTTTTTAAGTTTCTGTTTTATAAGTATAACAAAGCATCACTTGTTAGGAGGTTTAGATATTAACATTTTATGCCCTATGTTTTTTAAACAAATTCCCAGCACAATTTACACCATTAATACAGTCATTTTTTTAAACAAGACAAGAATTAAATAAAGACATGGCAAAAACAAGACATGAACTCCTGACATGATACACACAAATACAATGATCCGACAAAGACAAGAGACACAATGGCATATAAATAGGGGAACTAATAAGGGGACAAGAACAAACAGGTGAGGAAACTAATCATACATAATAAGGAAACAGGAGGGTAAGGTTAAGACTAAAGACAGGAGAGCACGTGCCACACATAACACATAGGTCACGTGACTCTCCACACAAACACAGAACACGCATACGGGGGTGTCAGGATCCCGGCACCAGAAACAAGACTAAATACACTTAATAACATTCGGGATCCTGACAGCATTATTGTGTGTGCATTATTTTTCAATAATTTAACGTCCTGGAGTCAATTATTCCGCTTATATGGTTGCCACACCTCAAGACACTGATCACATGATATATTTAAAGGAATTCGTCCATTTTTTGTACTTAAATCCCTATTGTGAGTAGGACTATTTCTTCCGCGTCTCATCCAACGGCTCTGTTGTTTGTTCCAAAACGTCATTTTAAAGCTGGCAATGGAGGCTTGAGCCGTTGATATCTTTCTAATGCAGTTATTAATGAAGTTAGAAAGAGAGCGACAGAGACACAGAGAGAGAAAGAAAGAAAGAAAAAGAGCAAGTGAGAGAGAGAGAGTGAATGTGGCTACCTCTATGCGTCTCTAAACAGCGCTGTCATTGCCTTGGAAAATCGTCTGTCATGTTGTTTTTGTTAGTCTGTTATTACTTATATGCGAAGTGATATGGAACTGTAATGCGGTCAAGAGAGCTCCCTGGAACTGCGTTGCCGTGATTTCCCAGAAAATAATTGCACACATCAGAACGTTCATCAGCCAATCATATTCAAGCATTCAACGGACCCGTAGTATAAGCTTTATTATTATCCATATCAGTGAGTACACATCAATTCTCTTACACACTCTTAAAACGGTTGTGTTAAAACAACATATTTTGTGTTAAGGATCTACACACATCTCTGTGTTGTTATTATTGGAACAACACGTTTGATGTTGTCCCTTTTATTTAGTTAAACACAAAATCAACCCAGAATGACACATATCGTGTTAAAATAACACATAATGTGTAAAATAGCATAACATCAAACAATGTGCAAAAAATTAACACATCACACATATGAATGTGTGTACAGTTAAGCAGAGAAACAACTGTGGTTGAAATACTACTACAGAAAAGAGATGCAATGTTTCATTGGTGCCAATAATTAGTAGTACATAAAAGTTCTTGACAGGCATTCATCATATTACAGATTTGTGTTCCAAACCTACATCATTACTTCAATGTGCCATTTTCAGATGAGAGCAAGTCAATGAGAGCGGCGTAATTGGCCATTTAATTGTTGAGACACCAAGTGATAATTTTTGCATAAACTATATGATCACCTATGAACGCTCACATTTACAACAAGTAACAGATTTTCAGCATTGCACAAATGCCAGATGTCATTTTGCTACAAAGACTGCAGCAGTTTTTTTCCTCTCAAACAGCTGCTGAGCTTTCAATCACAAGTTTCTTAAAGTTTGATATGCTGTACTAAATCCATATGGAGTGTTCTCCAGTATCTCACTCACTGGCAATGAACCAAAAGCATTGCTTACGTTGTAAAGAAAACAAGATGTAAAAAAATTGTGTCGATGAGTCATAGTGAAGAGACTGTGTAGTTGCATATAGACAACAAATGTTGGGAAACATTTACAATTTTTCCTGTTAAGCTATACTGCTAATGTCATCAAACAATCAAACAAAAATTTACAATTATTAACAAAGCATTGTATGTTTGTATGAATTTATATGAATTAGTAAGATAGGTACAAATTGCATTGAGATTGTGTTGGTCTTTCTTTATGCTCTGACTGCCGTGTTGATTTGTGATCCTAGTTACTTTATCTCTAAAGCTAATAATGACTATAAAACCTGTGGTTGTGGGTGAAATTAAAATTTTAACTACATAGAACGCTTGAAACAAAGTCCGTCGCGTTGCTGTCACATTTGTAATGTTTTATATTCTAGTAAAAACGTAGTGTTGAAGTATGTTTTAACTCATTTTCATTCTATTCACGATTTTTATTTGGTATTTAAGTGTATGTGATGTACCAGCTGTCTGTTAGTTTTACCACCATCTGCTGTGATCTTAGTTTACAGCATATTGAAAGATGGAGAGTAAGACCGAGCAAAACCGATCATGTACAGTAGGCCTATATGGCTTTGGAAGGTACCGGCACGATCTGTATTAGAGTACTGGTGTACATTGGCACTGGGTATAATTGGTGTCAAACTAGGGTCACAGAGGTCATTTCTGTATTCAGAACAAGTCACTCTCCTGCCAAATGATACTGCTCATTATTGGACGATGCGGCGCATTGGGAACACATGGAATCAGACTAATTGACATTGCTAATTGCGCCGAATGGCATCCAGACTAAGGTCAGATTTCATTGGGTTTCTGTAAATGTGTCTGTATTGGCTAGTGTTTAATTGAGGATGGAGACAGGGTGCAGAGTGGCAGATGGTCTCTGCCCGTACTGCGGTTTGTAGATGTCTTGACAGTGTTTCACATTATATGGTGGATACTGATTGCTCTCTACAGTAGAAATAATAGCTGTAAAATAATGGCCATTATTTAAGAAGTCTTAAAACACTAAGAAGTCCTCCCATGCCATTTAAAGGGATAGTTTGGCCAAAAATGATATTAAACCCATAATTTACTCACCGCGAATGCGTCCAAGATGCATATGTCCATCATTTTTTAGACAAACACATTTTCAGTTATTTTAGAAAATGTCTTTTATCTTTCAGCTGCTAAACAGTAAAGTAACAGGGTCCACGTCCTTCAAGTCCAAAAAAGTTGCATATATCCTTCCCCAAAGAAATCCAAACGGCTCCAGGATGATAAACAAAGGTCTTCTAAGGGTATTCCGCGCGGTGTTGTAGAAATATCCATATTTAAAACTTTATAAACGAAAATAACTAGCTTCCGGTAGCCCCGCCATCTTAGACTCCTCTGTATTCAGGAGAGAGTATCAGCGTAATGTACACATTTTTCTTAGTGACGTATGACAAATTCAGAGGGTGGACAAAGCAGAGCAGCAGCAGAGAAACCTCCATAAGCCTCTATAAGCTCTCATCCTGAATGCGGACGCGACTAAAATGGCGGCATTACCAGAAGCTAGTTATTTTCGTTTACAAAGTTCTAAATGTGAATATTTCTACAACAAAACGCCAAGGATTACCCTCAGAAGACCTTTATTTATCATCGTGGAGCCGTGTGGATTTGTTTTTTGAAGGATGGATGCACAATTTTTTGACTTGAGGGACGTGGACCCCATGACTTAGCATTTGATTAGCTGAGGGATCTAAGACATTTTCTAAAATAACTGAAAATGTGTTCGTCTGAAAAATGATGGACATTTGCATCTCGGACGGCTTTGGGGTGAGTAAATCATGGGTTTAATATCATTTTTGGCCGAACTATCCCTTTAAATGAGCCACTTAACTTTTTTTGATAGCTTGTTTATTGGATACAGGTTTTAAAAAATAATATTTTAGTCTATTGTTGAATATACTGATATAATAATGCTACAATAATTGGATTTATGACACAGTTTGTGAAAAACCAGCCTGTAACAACTTGACATTAACTAATACATAATAACTTGTCAGGACAACTTGACACTACCAAGACAACATAACTGACCACTTTTTACCAGTGATACAAATATAATTTGTCATTAATATGTTATTAAGTGTTAAAACTCTGTCGAATAGTTTTATAACAGCTTCATGAATATTCTTCAGTTCATAATGTTTTTAATTAATGTTAAAATCAATAAAATTATATTTTATTGATTTAGAGACTGATTCACCTAAAATTAACTTAATTAAATTTGTACCATTGTAATTGAGGTCAAGAAAAATATTCATGATGCTGTTATAAAACTATTTGACAGAGTATTACAGGGGACATTTCACAAAGCATTTTTAAGATGTAAAATAAATCTTCCCCAGAGTCCCCAGAGTACACGTGTGAAGTTCAAATGAGCTGATCTCTGCACTAAATGACAGTGCCGTGGTTGGATAATGCAGATTAAGGGTATTATCCCCTTCTGACATCACAAGGGGAACCAAATTTAAATGACCATTTTTTTCACATGCTTGCAGATAATGGTTTACCAAAACCAAGTTACTGGGTTGATCTCTTTCAAATTTTTTAGGTTGATAAAAGCATTGGTCACCCAAATATAGCACTTAAACATGGAAACATTTTCATAATATGAAGAGTTTCGTTGCAAAACGAGATAAATCCGTTTTAAACATTTTTGTCCAAACATGTTTATTATTATGTTATCATGTTATTATTTTGTTTTATGGTGCTACTTAACTGTATTTTTTAAGTTATGAAGGTTTAAATCAAAACAAACCAACTGCAGTTGAATTGAAATTAATTGGAATGCACAACCAAAAAACAAGATTTCTAAAAAATAAAAAAACTGAGTTATCTCGCTTTGCAACTAAACTCTTCATATGTCCCCTTAAACAATGACATTTAAATTACCATTTCTTAAGTTTGATAATGTCATGTTTATGACAGATTTATGACAAGTTATGTTTTATTGGTTTGTGTCAAGTTGTCATAACAAAGACATTTCAAACAATGTTATCTTTGCATTAAAAATAAGATAACTGATCAAATGCAGCCCAGTCATAAAAAATTACGTACCTATAGTCACGTAAATTTTTGATTATTTTTCGAGATACTGTCATGAATTTCCGAGTTTTTTCGTGATCGTATCACAAATTTCTGTGTCACTGTCACATATTGGTTCCTCAACTGTTTTGTCCTATTTTCTTACCATTTTCGCTTCAGTTTACAGTTAGATTTACATAAAATGACATCCTTACCCAAACCCAACTCTAACCCTAAGGCCAGGCGACAATATTTTAAAATGTAGAAACTATAAAAAAAATCAGAATTTTTTTTTATAAACCAATACTTCAAGTGACATCCTAATGCAAACACCAAATCTAACCCTAAACCGAAGTGAAAATGGTTTGAATAACCAATACGTGACAATGCCACATAAACAGAAATTTGTGATACGATCACACAAAAAAAGTGGAAATTCGTGACAGTATCACGAAAAAGAATAAAAAAATTTACGTGACTACAGGCACATTTGTGAGACTGGGTAGACAAATGACACTTAATGACAGTTGTCATAAACATGCATTAAATCTCCTTCATGTTCATGATGCGCGTCATGTCATGATTATGAAGGTGTCATGTCAGTCTTATGAACACCCCTTCAAGTAAAGTGTTATCACCTTGATATCTTGAATATAGACAGACCAACGGCTCAGTCCACAGCTCACCCCTACCCAGTGGCGGTTCTAGACAAATTTCACTAGGGGGGCCAAGGAGGGGCCAGTGTTTTACCAGAGGGGCACACAAAAAATGGCAAGAAATGATATTTAAAGATAATAGGGTTGGTTACAGGAATTAGTTTAAGACAGGACTAGGCCTTATAGTTTAATTAGGAAATATAACTAGTTTTAACAAACATGCCTTACTAAATACATTACTTGTGTGCATTTTGAAGCAAAACAAAAGGCACTGGTGTATTTTAAGATATGGCATTGCAAGTTGTTTTCAGTTTGGACAGCTCTTACATTTATTTTAGTCTAGGACTAGTCTAATCCCTCTCCGGGAAACTGCCCTGTAAACTTTATTTTACTTTACAATCATATAAATATTTATTTAATACAAGAGTGAGTGCAGGTGCAAAGAGGGAGCTTGGCTCTTTTCTAAAGCCCCCCAACCGATAATCATGCGAGCCTACTTAATAAACTTTATGAAATGCAAACTTTTATAAAGACAAACGTTTGTTTTAGTTTACATATAAACACACATTGCTAGACAGTTAGGGACCACAATCTAATCAGTATTTAAAATAATATTTATTTTAAATTGTAAACATTTTTATTTGTAACATTTAATTAAATTCCTCCAATTGTATGCACGTATATGTAAGAGCATAATTACAGCGCTTTTTACAATGTGTAAACTTTAAAAAGTTAGCGAGATGTTGGTTTTACTGGTTGTTGATGAGTAACAGCTGTGAATGATCACCGCGCTTAAGCAGCCACGTCACAGGAGAAAAATGAACAGTGTCCCAATGTCAAGTGAGCTAGAGTCCTTACCAGTGCCCAAACCTGCATACACATTCACAACATCGGGAGATTGGGGACAAATTCGCCGAGCATTACCCGCAGCCGGCTACAGTGATTGGGAGCGCCGCTCTAATTTGCCCGTGTAGACGCTGCGTCGCATTAGTTCCGCTTTTGGCGCTCGCGTGTAAAATCTAAATAAATTTATAATTTTATTTGGTCAGCTCGGGGTGGCCACAGGGGTGGCCAGGGACATGTCTACAGAGGCACGGGCCACCCTTGGCCTCCGTGTAGAACCGCCACTGCCCCTACCTTTTGAAGCACATAGAGAAGCCACAGTACATGCCATATCTGACACAACGTAGTGACGAAACGCGCCCTGTAGATCAGTTTGTCCGTTTAGGGCTACTGTAGAAACATGGCAGTGCAAAATAGCGACTTCCAAGTAAGGGGTCCCGCAATTTATGAAGATAAAAATGGCTCATTCTAAGTTAATAAAAACATAACGGTTCATTATGTAAGGTCTTTATACAGCACTAAAAAATGCATTTCTATCAATTGATACTCCTAAAATGTACGGATTGCACAGATAAACTGAAATTTGAGAATTCTAATTTCCAAGTGACACTTTAACCTTAGCTTTTGGTACAAATTGGCATTCAGAGGACAGTGGAAATGTGCTTAAGTTTTACTTACTAAAAGGATTTTGTATGGTTTACAGATGCCCAGATGCAGAGATCATAAAGCACTAAAGTATAAAGAAGTAGACTGGCACATGCACAATGTGAATTACCCTCCTGACACGCGCTGTTTGATGCTTTTTCCAGACATGCGGAATGCCTGTTCCTTCCCAGGCCACACATTTCATTTCAATTTAGTGGAAAAGTCTCTGCATTCTCTGATGTCTTATTTCCTTTGAAAGAATTTCATCAAAGTGCTCTGGATAGTTGATTCCTTCTGCACTGTGGCTAAAGGAAGTAAACAACAAATTGTTTTGGATGTTTTGATGAATCTTCACAAAGTCTCTGCTTGAGGATTTTCTTATTGATTTGTGAGCAGTGCGGTAAACTGCAAGTGGCTCTCTGTTGCTTGTTTCCAAGGCATACACAGACAGTAAACAATGTTGACAATCTGTTTAATGTCAGATGTTCTCTGCTTTATTGTTTCACTGCCTCAGTACCACAGGTACGCTCTCAATTGTCAGGCATAAAGAACCTTTAACATCCACAATACCTTTACACAAAAGGTTATTTGTATTGGGAAAAGGCTCTTGAGACTATAGAAAGGTAAGAACGAAATGCTTCTTTAAAATAAACTTTTGACTAAAAGGTTCTTTGGGGAATCTTGAGAAAATTGGTTCTTCTGTGGATTGTGCTAAGCTAAGTGGTAGCACCAGACCCGAAGATCAGCTGAATGGATTCCAAAAAGGTACAAATCAAATGGTTAACTCTAGGGGAGCTGGAAAATGAGCATATTTTTAAAAAAAGTGGAGTGTCCCTTTAACATCTCTTCTGAAACTTAAGAGATGCTATATTTAATCTTGTTGCAGTCAATGAGAAACACAAAGAGATCTCTTTTGTAATTTTCATAACCTCTCTGCTGCAACCAGTGAGCCATGAAATTCTGATGATCCTTTGAGATAGCTATTATTATAACAGCACGGCATTATTGAATCAAAGTGTGCGGGCATGTGTGTTGTGTGTGCAGTTTCAAATCCATCTGTATTTTCTCAGTTATTTGCCAGATCATAATTCAGATCCTTCATCATTATTCCTTACGATAATGAAGACATCTGTCTGCTTTGTGAGGAGCAGAGCGGTGACAAATGCGTTCACGTTCGCACGTGGCCTTCTGCTGTCTCTCCACTGCCAGACAGCATTATGGGGTAACATTTGGGCACTGAGCCCTGCAGACTCGAATCAGTGTCCCTAATGCCGCCAGTGCCCTCCAGTGCTCCCTCCTCATACCATCTCCTCTTCAAGCTCAGCCTGCAGAAAAGGTGAATCTCCTGAAACAGACCAGTTTACAGAACCGAGGAAAAGTAGCTTTATATTGACACGCTCTTCCTTAAAGATGATAAACAGCAGTTTTCCGCTTTTGTGACAATGCATTGTTTATTCAGCTTGTGCTATGGCCCATGTGTTTGTTTGTTTTCTTTTTATGGGGGATTTAGATAGGGGGTGCACAGGTTTGTAGGAAGGAAATCTCTCTCATTTCAGTTCCTGTGGACTTGGATACTCATCTATTGTTAGCATTGGTCATTAAGTACACTTGACAAAAACAAGGAAAATCAACATCATTTGCTGAAGACAACATCATCTCTCGGCAAGTCTTGTTATAGTCAAGAAAAATGTGATTAATTTTTTTGTGTCCATGGCATGAAATTCAGCTTTTTTGTGCATTGAGCACGAATGGCTTTCTTGTGTCACTCGCACAAATTTCTATAAATAGTTTTAGTGTCAGTGGCACGACTTTCTTTTTCGTGTTATTTTATGTATTGTTTGCTTTTTTTTCCGCTTGGGGTTAGATTTGGGGTTTGAATGTACTGTTATGTATTGGTTTCTACATGTTTTTCTTCAGCTTTTAAAACTATTCTCGCCTGGAGTTGGGGTTAGAGTTGGGGTTTGTGTTACGATGTCTAAAAATGTATCAGAAAGTGATTCTAACCCCAACCCCAAGCGTAAGAAAATAGGAAAAACAATGAGAAAACAATAAATGAAATGACACAAAAAGAAAGTTGTGTCACAGACACAAAAACTATTTATAGAAATTTGTGTGAGTGACACGAAAAAGACATTCATGCTCAAGGCCCAAAAAAAGCTGAATTTCTTGCTAGGACACAAAATTTTTTTTCATGACTATAACATGACTTTCAGTGAGATCAGTCTGGCTGAAGGTTACTACAACAAATCAAATCTTGCAAAAAAAGGAGGGTCTTGATCTTATCGAAGACTGATTTAATCTTATTTCCCTTATCTGTGTTTGCAGGCAGTGTATATACTAAATATTTGTATTGATTTCATTTGTCAATTCATTTCATACTCACAGCCTAGGGCAGCTATGTAGGGATTAAGCAAATTTCCCTCCAACGTGTTTGAATTGGAAAAACAATATCTGCAAGTGTCTAAACCAACACTATCTCAAGAGAATTCGTACAAATTTTACGAGTTGGCTAATTTGTATTAATTCATACGACAACATTCGTACGTTTGTGTACGATTTGCCTTGACCCCTGTGACTTTGGGGTTAGGGGTTTTTTTTTCATGAGAATCGTACGATTTTGCACGATTAACTTAGCAAACTCGTAAAATATGTACGAATTCTTGTGAGATCAGGCTGGTCTAAACCATAGACTAAAAAAATATGGACGTAGTGTTCATGACGTCACCCATAGGTTTCTGAAGATCGTTTTTGAAGCTTAAAGTAGGCGGTGCCTGCTGTCGCCATCTTGGCCGGGCATCATCACACATCACTCGCGGATATCCGAAAATGGGTAAAAAGGCGGGACGTGGGTGAAGTTGAGGTGGCTGGTTGCTAAAACCAAGCCCGGCCTAGCTCGACTAGTGACAGCAGTGGTTGTTCAACCGTCACTCAAGTGGCCACGCCCTTAATTATGCAGAACTTCAAGGCGTAATATAATTTAAACAGATGAGTTACAAAAAAATTCACCCCACTCACATTTGTCATGAAGGGCACCCTTAGCTATACAGACCAAAAACAATTTCTGTATCAGGCTGTAAACATATTATTTTCTACTGTAAAGTTGGCCATTTTAACATGGAGGTCTATGGGAATTGACTCCATTTTGAAGTCAGCCTATAGCGGCCAGTCGATAATTTGCAGTTTAAATCACTTCCGTATTGGCTTCATCAGAGAGATCGGAAGGTTGCCCCTCGGTCTAAACGCAAACTGGGACATGTGACTTCCGATTTCACGATAAGCAACTATTGTTGATGTGTTTCATCATTTGTTTCACCCAGTGCTTTAACATCATATACATTACAACAGACTAAAAGATGGTGTTGGATTATTTGAAAGAAAAATCTTACTAAAGCTGCTATAGGTTGTGTTGAACTGAAGTGCATGGTAGATGCCAGACCTCTCCAGAATCCACTAATCTAGCACTTATCTCTCTCTTTTTGCTATCTCTCTCTTTCTTTCTTTCTCTCTGATCTCTGTCAAAATCTGCAGAGGCTGTAACCATGATACGCCTCAGCTGAGATGTCCGCTATCCCTCCCTCTGGCTTTAAGAATGGAGTGAGAAGCATGCCAGGATGCCCCATACGACAGATGACAGGGTGTGAGACGGATCCGGCTCACAGCAGAGAGACAGGCAGAGATTTGGGTGTGTAGACGTTATGATGAAGTAAATGTGAGTGGCATGTGTAGCTGCGAAACCATGCTGATAAATAATGCAGAGCTGAAAATCAAATTTCAAATGGACCAAATGGAATTTGAGAACTTGTGATAAATGTATGTTGTTGTACCAAATGTCATGTAGATTTGTCTGTAGCTATGCAGTCAAGTGAGACAAGTTTTTTTCTATATAAACCCTGTCTGTGAGTTCATAAATATGAACTTATGTTTTCATTAATATGCTAATATATTCTGTTCCCAAAAGAAGAATCCCATGGCTCTACAAGATGCTGGGAAACATTTTGGATGCTTCCAAAAAGATTTTTTACTCATTTAATGGACAATTTTCAAGAATAACATGTAGCAATTTGGTAAGATTATTATATCGTATATACTTAAATGAGTGTCAAAACAAAACTCTCCCATTATAATCAACAGAGCTGTTTACACTACGAAATTGATATATGACTGAATACTCAATTTGGCAGAGATAAGCTCAACACAAACACTTTGTACCCCAAAATTATTCCTTTATGAATAATATTTTGAAAGCTGATGGTTTAGATTATTTTAAACCAGCCTTTGGGTTTGTCAATATTTAAGCCAACCATGGGTTGAAATAAGTGTATTAAAACTATGATAAAGCAACTATGGGAATCAACTGAAAACACACATGGTTACACTTTTACTGTAAAAAAAATGCTGTTCCAATTTCAGATTTACAGTACTGTGCAAAAGTCTTTAGTACGGTGCCTATAAGGGGACATGAAGAAAAAATTAAATAAAGTTTAGTTTCGCGTGTGCACGTGAAACTATCGCGGGCGCGTGAAAGCAAAAGTTTCATGTGCGCACGCGAAACTAAACTTTATTTAATTTTTTCTTCATGTCCCCTTAGGGGCACTGTACTAAAGACTTTTGCACAGTACTGTAAATCTGAAATTGGAACAGCATTTTTTTACAGTAAAAGTGTAACCATGTGTGTTTTCAGTTGATTCCCATAGTTGCTTTATCATAGTTTTAATACACTTATTTCAACCCATGGTTGGCTTAAATATTGACAAACCCAAAGGCTGGTTTAAAATAATCTAAACCATCAGCTTTCAAAATATTATTCATAAAGGAGATCGGTTGCCAAGGCATCCGGCAGGCTTTTGGGGTACAAAGTGTTTGTGTTAAAAAATTCTGAAAGTTTCACGTGAGCACATGAAAGTTTCACGTGAGCATGCGAAAGTTTCACGTGAGGACGCGAAAGTTTCACGTGAGCACGCGAAAGTTTCACGTGAGCACGCGAAAGTTTCACGTGAGCACGCGAAAGTTTTATGTGAGCACTTGAAACTAAACTTTAGATTTTTTTTACTCCAATGTCACCTTAGGGGCTCGGTACTTAGGCTACCACCATCGGATTGTTGTTTTAGAAGTTTTAATGTTCATCCATATTTATTTTTCAATCTAATTTAATTAAGATAAAAACAGGAAATATACAGGAAATTTGTACAAAAAAATTAAATTTCAGGACTAAATGTCTTCGAAGACTAATATCGCCCCTAAGGTGACATTGGAGTAAAAAAAATCGAATGTTTAACTTCCATGTGCTCATGCGAAACCTTCATGTGCATAATTTTTTTAAAAAGTTTAATTTCAAGTCCGCACGTGACACTTTCGCGTGCGCACGTTAAACTTTCCCTTTCACATGCGCAATTTTACATGCACGTGCGATAGTTTCCGGTGCACACGCGAAACTAAACGCGATAGTTTCACATGCGCACGCGAAACAAAACTTTATTTAATTTTTTCTCCATGTCCCCTTATGGGCTCCGTACTTTCTAAATTAGAAATTAGGATTTATTTTTATTTAGGTTTAAGAGATCCTGCAGTTTCCTGCTATTGCTGAAGTGGAAGGGGAGTTTACCCTAAAAACTTGACACATTAGTTTACATTTTTATAGTTTTTAATACTATATACACATTTCCTGTATTTTCTGGATGTATTCTAATAAAGAGACAGAGAAACAATTATATGATCACTGTAACATTGCAAAAACAACAAATCTAACTCTGACATGGTGGCCTAAGACAGTACTTTATATCGCTATTACCAGTGTTAATCTAAGTTTTTATTCATCTTTAAAAAACATTATTAATTTTCAAAAAGTAACTTGTAACTGTGTGGTAAACAGTGTTTATCCATATTAACTGTGTAAACGTGGAACAGAATATTTACATTCAATTTAAATATCTTCCACACGGTGGTTTTATCAAAAATTGTTTTTCACTAGTAGCCTTCCTAATTAAGTGGGTTGTCTTGCATGAATGTAATAAATAAATTGCCTCAAGCTATCTTCATTGCTTTATCTATTTGTATTAATTTATATTAAACAAATTAAGGTTAATATAAACAGATGACTCTGAGGCATGAAGACATTTGCCATTAATATAATAGTTAGGTTTTGTATGTCATGTAACCATAATTAAACCCCTATCTTCCAGTTATTTTGTAGAATAGATCCATTTCTATTCTTCATTCCTATCATGCAGGTTCCTGTCCTTCCTTAGACACAGACATCACTTCCTGATTGAAGATGTGTTATCTGATGAATCTGCTGCTGATTGAATGTGAAAAGCTGCACATCCAGTCGGTTAAGAAGAACTAAGGGATGCTGTTTGGGGAACTTTCACAATCTTTATGAAGAACAGGGAGCATATTGCATTTATCCAAAGGTCTCTATGTGGCTCATTCCACACTTCTAACAAATCGCAGTTGCTTTTCAAATCTCCAATCTTTTTTGGAGCTTGTAATTGTAACCCTTCAACGCTTCAACACTTATAGTCTTGCGTCACATGTGAGGTGGTGCTGGGTGAAGAGGTGGCTTGAGGTGGTTCAGAATAGGTTGACTGATGGCTGCAGTAATAGAGAAGAAAATAATACCCAAAGGCATGATGGGCTATAGGAGGGTAAGTGCACCAGAGCTGAAAATCGTGCTGCCCTGGGGCTGGAGCCTAGTTTGATGGAAGCAAAGGATTGGCAGGTGTCAGTGTGTCTGACATGTACTACCCACTTATAATAAGGAAAACAGTCACAGTTAGTCTAGCTTTAAATCAATCAATCCAACTACAATGGGAAAAGACTTAAATATTTACTACTCTCACAATAATAAACTTGTGTGATGTGTCTGAGCATGTTAGATGTAAAAACCTACTGGCTGATAATGGCCGTGGCTTAGCTGATCTTATAAATTGAAATGTTTCTCCTCTTATTTAAGTAGGGCAGAGCTGAAGTCCTGAAGTCTTACGGGTATAGACTGATTTGAGCCAGTTCACTTATGCAACAGTAATTTGGGATGGCTTATCCCCTACGGTGGCCCTGAAGTGCAAACCACAACAACAAATTAAAAAACAACAACAAATTAAAAAAACACTACAACAAATTAAAAAACACCACAACAATTTAAAAAAACACTACAGCAAATTAAAAAACAACAACAAATTAAAAAAACAATAGAGCAAATTAAAAAACACTACAACAAAATAAAAAACAAATACAAAATAAAAAAACACAACAGCAAGTTAAAAAAATACTACAGCAAATTAAAAAACACAACTACAAATTAAAAAACACTACAACAAATTAAAAACACAACAACAAAATAAAAAATTATTCTTCTTATTAACTTACTCGAAGGTTGTTGGGTGTCGCCGATGGTAGATATTTCTTTAAGCCTTTTGCCATAGCCGCTGCAAAAGTTCGGTGACGGCTCAACCAGTTCTTTTCCGCAAAACATTTTGCTGTCCTTCCTCCTCTCCAAACCACGCGCTACAGGAAGAATAACATCCGGTTCAAAAGCCGAACTGCAGTGTCGTCCAATCAGCGATGTCTCATGTTGCCCACTGGTACCTACCTCTTCCGGCAGGTTAATATAGTTGTGTTTTTTATTTGTAGTCATGTTTTTAATTTGTTGTTGTGTTTTTTAATTTGTAGTTGTGTTTTTTAATTTGTTGTAGTGTTTTTTATTTTGTAGTTGTTTTTTATTTTGTTGTAGTGTTTTTAATTTGTTGTAGTGTTTTTTTAACTTGCTGTTGTGTTTTTTATTTTGTTATAGTTTTTCATTTTGTTGTAGTGTTTTCTAATTTGTAGTTGTGTTTTTAATTTGTTGTAGGGTTTTTTAAATTGTAGTTGTGTTTTCTAATTTGCTGTATTGTTTTTTTAACTTGCTGTTGTGTTTTTTATTTTTTATTTGTTTTTTATTTTGTTGTAGTGTTTTTTAATTTGCTGTAGTGGTTTTTAATTTGCTGTAGTGTTTTTTTAATTTGTTGTTATTTTTTAATTTGTTGCAGTTTTTTTTATTTGTTGTGGTGTTTTTTAATTTGTTGTTGTTGTTTAGTAATTTGTTGTTGTGGTTTGCACTTCAGGGCCACCGTACTTATCACATCTGTGATGGAAATGACATTACAGATGAATAAAACACTGAATAGGGATGAAACTTTTAAAATCAGTAGATGATATTGCTATTCGAGGACCGTGTAGAACATTTGGACACGGCCCATATCATAATGAAAGACTAAACTGGTAGTTTCCAACCCTGTGATGTCATAAAAACAGGCCCACTTTTATTTATATCAGCATATGTGGATTTGGCATGATGATTTCTAAATATAGTATAGTGTAATATTATATGAAAGACATCTCTTAAGTATCTTATCGATTCTACATTGATTATAAATTAACCTTCTGCAGCACAGGAAGTTGGCACGACACAACCAATCCCTTGTTTTGTTTGAGACATTACTCAAGAGGGCCATGTCAATAATTAATGTGTTGTTTCACATGGTATATGAAATATTCAGCGATCATTAGGGAGAAAAACGGGGAGATGACCTGTTTGTGACAATCATTTTTCCATTTCGGGGCAGGAAATGCAAATCTTTTACACAGAGGAGTTGAACATATACGTTCATACTGTAAATAAAAAGGCTTTGAAAGAGTTTTTAGGGTTATTTTTCATGTTCAGAGTTAGCTTTTATATCTCTTGGCAATGCAGTTAATCTTAAGACACTTGCCCGACTTCTGCAGAAGCATAGAAATATGCGATTTGTAGATTTGTATTTACCATCTTTGCCCATGGGCACAAGGTTTAGCCTGTTAATTAAGCTGTTAATGCATTTTTACTAATTACTTGGAGCTACAGGAAAATGATGTCATGAAAATTCTGATTGGCTGATGGCAACACAAGAATTCCCCAGTGCCTGTGTTAAGCTGTGATGACAAATGCAATAGACAGGAAATATTATAAGATCATTTTGTGCTTTTAAGAGCCTTCAAAACAGCACTATACAGCTTGATCATCTACTGTACTGTAATAAAATAGTTGTGAAATTAGATATATTTTACTTAAAAAAAATATGGTTAGAATAGTTTCCATATCTACCAGAAGGGCCAAGCAGATTTAAACCCTATGATTGATGTTGCTCTTTGAAAAAAAAAATGACAGTACTGTAAAAGATTTCTGTAGAAATTACAGTATTACTGGCAGCTGGTTGCCGGTAACTTACTGTAGATTTTACATTTATGTTATTTACTGGCAACAGTGTGTTTACAGTTAAATGAACATGAAACATTTTCAGTCTTTATCTTCTACAGTAAGTTACTGGCAACCAGCTGCATAATTACAGCAATTATTTTTAATTACAGCAACACGCAAAAACAAGATTTTGGATAGTGGAAATAACAATCACAGAATGATAAATTAAACAGTAGATTGCCGTTTGTGTGATCCTACACTGTAAAAAAAATCTGTAGAAATTACAATGTTATTGCAGCTGGGTTGCCGGTAACTTACCGTAGATTTAAATTTATGTTATTTACTGGCAAAAGTTTGTTCAAAGTTAAATAAATTTTAAATATTAACAAGTCTTTTTCTTTACAGAATAAAACCATACAATAACAGGCTCATGCAAAGCATTCTGGGAACCAGAAATCATCATCAACCTTTTTCTGTTTTTTGCTTCAGATTTTGTTTCCCAGAATGTTTTGCTTGATGCTGCTTTTTTAGTTTTACCCTGTAAACACAAAGACTTGTAAATGTTTAATGTTCATTTAACTTTGAACAAAATGTTGCCAGTAAATAAAATACATTTAAATCTATGGTAAATTACCGGCAATCCAGCTGCAATTTCTACGGATTTTTTAACGTTACAGGAATCCCTACTGAGTTCACCATTACGTCCTGCTTTTCAATGTGGCTTACGGTTTGGATGTTGCTGTATTGAGGGAATCTGTCAGGGTTTTGAATCTTGGAGCAACATCAAATCTTATAGATTGCTCCCACAACAATCAGATTATGCGGTATTGGACTTCCTGAAAGCCTGTAGGCAGGGCTTTGCTGATGCTATTCCTTTATTTGATTGTTTGGCCAGTAACTGTATTCCCTTGCCAACTTATTGGTTCACTTCCATCATTAAATGGATTTTGCTGAGGAAATTAGTCATTTTTGTCATTTTCCCAAAGAAAGGCTGTGCTTTTGAGTGGACCCAGAGGAGAATCTGTTAAAGCTAAAAACATTTTAATCGTTATTTTGATCTGATAGCTTTTTAAAAACATTACAAGTAATATAAATCATAAATCATAATCACAATTGTTTCGGTAAAATCACAATCACTATTATTTAACCATTTCATTGGTATTAACACAAATTAGACCGTCTTTCGCTATAAAACCCTCTAAGTACATGGAAAAATCTCAACATATATATATATACACTGTGCAAAAGTCTTAGGCCACCATGCCAGGATTAGATTTGTTGTTTTTGCAATGTTAAAGTGATTATATAATTGTTTCTCAGTCTCTTTAATAGGAAACATCCAGAAAATACAAGAAATGTGTATATAGTATTAAAATCTGTATAAAAATGTAAACTGATGTGTCATGTTTTTAGGGTAAACTCCTCTTCCACTTGAGCAATAGCAGGAAGCTGCAGGAGGAAGTGAAATGAAATCCTAATTTTTAATTCTTTTTAATTCATTCTGCTCAAAAATGTGTGTTTAGTGCCAAGAGAGGTCACACTAAACACTGACAATGCCTAAAAAAGACATTTAGTCTTAATTTTTTTATTTCCTGTATTTTGTGTTTGTATCTTAATGAAACAGATGTAAAAATAAACATACACATTAAAGGAACAGTATGTAAGAAATGTATATCAATTAATCATAAAATGGCCCTGAAATGTCACTAGACATTAAGAATGTAATGGTTTTGTTCTGTGTTCTGTGTATTTTTGTTATTTGTACTTGTATTTTGATACTCTGCTCTGTTCGGACTTTTATTTTTCTGTAACGGGTGCTTTAAAGAAAGCGATGAGAAGGTGAATCCATGTGCAAAAGGTGTTTATTGTAAAATCCCAATAAGGGCCAGCAAACATATCCGAAGGGTTAATCCAAAAATCAGAATCCAAATAACAGGCAAGATATCAGGGCAGGCAGAATACAATCCAAAATCCAAATAAACAGGCACAGGTCAAAACAGGAACAGATACAGATTAGCAGATACAGATAACAGGTACAGATAAACAGACAGGATGCGGCGATGTAATAATCGGCCAGGAACAGGTGTACAGGAAGTGACTTATATACAAACAGACAGGAAGTGTGAAGCGTGACATGGCATGATGAGTATCAAAATAAAAGTCCGAACAGAGCAGAGTATCAAAATACAAGTACAAATAACAAAAATACACAGAACACAGAACAAAACCATTACGTAAGGAATAATTGACGACAGGTCATTGAATTATAATAAATTAATACACACACAAGGTGGTAATGCGGCACGACGCGAAGCGGAGTGCCGTTACACCGTGGGTGTGCATTATTTTTAAATAATTCAAAGGACCAGAGTCAATTATTCCTCTTATACCATGGTTACCACAAACATTGCTCTGGTGCCTATTTTTAAGACATTTGACAGATTAGGTGTGTGTTTTACAGAAAGATAATCAACACACATGGAACATTCCTCAACCAATCAGAATAAAGCATTTAACAGACCCGTGGTATAAAAAGAAATAATTTTCCTTTCAAATATATATATATAAGCCACCACCACCAGACTTGTTGATTTATATATATATATATATATATATATATATATATATATATATATATATATATATATATATATATATATATATATATATATATATATATATATATAAATCTGATATTAAATATGAATGTGGGTGTGGCATCATTGTGCTTGATATCAACTTACTATGATTACTAATAAGGATGGAGGATCATTACTAATAAGGAGGATCATGTCTAGTGATAATGACGATATGCTTGTATACCTGAGACATGGAAAAACAGGGCTTCCAATATTCCAACACAATATAAACCTATATTCAGAGTAGTGTTCGATGGATATTGGGTTTCAATAAAAATTCTTAAACAATACACTTCGTATATTTGGTGCATACCATTTATTACAGATTAAAAAGACTTTATAATACTCTTTTTGTAATTTTGAAGCTTGACAGCTCTAGTTCTCATTTGCTGATAGAGTGACCAGTATATTTACCACAAAATCCCTTCCATAGAGCAAGAACATGATAAAGAATAAATAATAACAAAATTGAATTTTTCATGAGAGCTATTTAAGTCAAGTTAGTCAAAAACATTATTCCTTCAATTCTTGGATTTTTACTGTCAGGCATAGCAATATGCCAAATTTTATAAACCATAAACTGAACCCCCCGTTTCAATGTAAGTGTCCTCCATGATGTACTGTAAGAACTTCTGTTTACACAACAGCCAGATAGATTACTGCTCCTGTCCAGTCTGTCCCATAAAACACTGTGATTAAAAGTAAATGGATTGGTTCTTAGGCATTGAGTGACAGATAAACCCTTTTATTACCGTTCGGTAATGCAGGACACTAGACCAACCTAAGTAACAAGTCTTTTATGGGAGCTCATGCTGAGAATATACAGATTTTTTTTAAATAACCTGTCCTCAAATCTGATTGGACAAATAAAAGTTGTCATCTTACTTTTCATTCTTCCCTAGGTAAGAAATTGTCCAAGGGGAGTCAATTCATGAAATATATTAACATGTCAACTCATGAAAATCAAATTTTTACATTTTTTCAGCATATATTGTACAAAATTAGGGAAAATGTCACATAATGAAATAGATTGGGTTGCAATATTTCTAAATGATGCCCTTGGTGATCCATTAAAATCACATCGTAGATTTTCCATTTAAGCTTTCAATTCGGTCCACATTTATTTGTTTAGAGCTTTTCGCAAGAAATATTGTTTCAAGGCATCTTTACAGAGAATGCACGTTTCTATGTTACAAAACCAGAATGGTCTGTTATCAGTGGTGATTTCTGAAATGTTAAGCAGGTTGCTTGCTAATATCATGTATTTAAGCAGAATTACATGTTATGATCATAATTATTATAATATATGTAAAATCTGGCAATTTTGTATGTTGATTCAAGGAGCTTACAGTTTCTATAGCCTATAGTAAGAATTGTACCACACGTGTCTGTGTGTCTGCCCCTGGCCTCATGGACCAGCCTGTCTTTGGCTGATAAGAATCGCTTCATGATCCCAGGCTTAATTGCTCATGATGAGCAAGGGTGGAGATGATTATGGCTGTTTCACATGCCAGCTGCCACGTGGTGAGGTCGCGAAGCTTGTTTTTCACTCTCTAATCGTAGGAAACAACTGCAGCCTATTGATTTGCAATTAGCCTCTGCTCTCAGCACACACACGCCTCTGATACTCGAAAATGAGAAGGGGCGATGATGAGCATACATATCAAAACAAAAACATACATAGCTTGTTTCATCCTGCTGTTACAGGGATAGTTCACCCAAAAATTAAAATTCTGTCATCATTTATACACCCTGAGTGAGTTTTTATTCTGATTAATCACACCGTTGACGGTATCCCTTTAAGATATGCACCGATATGAATGGATACTTTTATATAATATTATATACTTTTAAAATTTTATATACTTTTAATAATTTTATCCCAGCTTAAAGATACAATATGTTTTTTTAGAGGCATTTAGCATTGAGATTGCGAATTGCAACCAACCTCAATTTTGAAACGCTACGGTAACTGCCACAGGACAGGGACAAAACACTCTCTAGAACAGTTTGTCCATTAAGGGCTACTGTAGAAACAGGACGATGACTTCCATGTAAGGGGACCCACTGTGTATTTAGATAAAACGGCTCATTCTAAGGTAATAAAAACAATACAGTTCATTAGGTAGAGTGATAGTATAGTTATGTACACTCACTTAAAGGATTATTAGAAACAATGCTCAAGTAGGTTGTGGCATTTAAACGATGCCCAATTGGCACTAAGGGGCCTAAAGTGTGCCAAGAAAACATCCCCCACACCATTACACCATTGCATTAATGAGAAATTGAACAGGTGTTCCTAATAATCCTTTAGGTGAGTGTATATTACATTGCAAAAGACCCTTCTTTGGGGCTGAACTATACTGTGTGTTTGTCTTGCGTCTTTGAAATTGTTTGAAGACTGTGATGGTTTTTGATACATTTCAATATTGCAGTTCATCACTTGTTTTCTTGTGGTATACATTAAAGTGTGAACTTTTAATTTGGCATGCCATTGGATAATGGAAATGTCATGTGCCAAAAAGTACCCAAACAAAGCAGATTTTAAGCTTTGCGCCGCACTTATGAACATTATAAATCATCCTGGAAATGCATTTAAAATTGGCATGCATCTTAGATGACCTTTTCATTTTCCTTGCACCAAATGTTCTGCAAAACTTATTTCCTTACTGCTTGTGAGTATCTTTTCTTTAGAAGTCTTTACTTGCAACAATTTGCTGGGAAGGATTAGTGTTATCGTTTTTGTAATGCACAGTGGTCACTTTGGCCGATAGATATTACCGTATGCTGTCTGTGGCTTAGGGAGTGTTTCTGCATCGATTTATTCCAGTGGATGGTTAGGCTTCATCTCTCTCTCTCTTTTAAGCCAGTCAGTCAGAATGACTCAACACACACTTCCTCTTTTGCTTGATGTTAATCTTCTTAATTGAGTGTGTGAGCCATCTTCTGAGAGAGGAAGATAGAGAGAAACGGGGAGGGTAGGATGCTGGGATTGATTTGGTTCAATGATGGTCTCTCACGGTTGCATATCTACCTATTTGAAGCATGTGTCTGACTTCTGTGGTCTTTTGATCTACTTTGTGGATTTCGAGGAAAATTAAGATGTTGTGTTTTTCTTCTTGGAAATTCAGAGCTGGTATTTTAGTAAGCAAATGCATAATTGGGTTTGTTAGAGAAGCACACACTCATTTGCTTTATAAAAAGAAACTATATTTTTATTATCTCGGAGGTTAAGGTGAAACCTTTTTGAAGTATCCTGCTTTTCAGATGTTTCGGGTCAGTAAATGACCCTACACTGTCAGAAATAAAGGTACAAAACTCTTTTCTGTCACTGGGATGGTACCCTATGGTTGCGTTTTGGACCTCTACAGGTATACTGAAAATAATACAATGTTGTATCTTTTTTGGGGCATTACTGTATCTATTGTGTACATTTAAATGTACAGTTAAAAGTTTTGTACTTCTAAAATTGTTCTGGTACAAAATTGTTCCTTAAAGGGATAGTTCACCCAAAAATGTCAAAATAATGTCATTAATGACTCACCCTCATGTCGTTCCAAACTCGTAAGACCTCCGTTCATCTTCGGAACACAGTTTAAGATGTTTTATATTTAGTCCGAGAGCTTGTTGACCCTTCATTGAATATCTACGGTATACTGTCCATGTCCAGAAAGGTAATATAAACATTATCTCTCTGTACAGGTTAGAATGTGTTGAAGCATCGAAAATAAATTTTGGTCCAAAAATAACAAAAAATACAACTTTATTCAGCATTGTCTTCTCTTCCAGTTCTGCTGTAATGCGCGAGACTAAAGTCAAGTGACTGCAGTGATGCGGATGACATGTTATCCTCAGACATGTTTGCAAAGTTTTTTTTCAAACTTACAGCGTGCGTCTCCCTCAGACTGTAAACGAAGCCCGGGCGCACAAAAAAAATTGCTGGGCCGCACCAGATAACACGTCAGCCGTGTCGTACGTCATCCACGTCACTGTAGTCACGTGACTTTAGTCTCGCGCATGTGCTTCACAACAGACGCGGAAGAGAAGTCATAATTTTTGTTAATTTTCGACCAAAATGTATTGTCAATGCTTCAACACATTCTGACTGACCCACTGATGTCACATGTACTACTTTGATGATGTTTTTATTACCTTTCTGGACATGGACAGTAAACCGTACGTAGATTTTCAATGAAGGGTCAACAAGCTCTCGGACTAAATATAAAACATCTTAAACTGTGTTTTCAAAGATTAACGGATGTCTTACGAGTTTGGAACAACATGAGGGTGAGTCATTAATAACATTATTTTTATTTTTGAGTGAACTATCCCTTTAAGGTACACAGTAGTTCCTATAGGGTATAATATTGAACCCGAAAAGGTAAAACATTTCTATAGTATTGCATTCAACAGGTCATGTGTGAACAGAACCTTTCTGGTAAATGAGTGCTGTCAATTAACCAGTAAGAGAGGTTGTAAGATTACCAGTAATATACCGGTAAGCGCTATGTCTGAACAAAAAAATATAGATTACCAGCATTATGAACATACCAATCATAATCATAAAGTTTTGATACAAACAACGTGTTTACCCCCACACTGTTTATGGACCTCAAGTTAACATCCACATTTCTTCACCAAAGTTGTTTAAAACAGCTTACCATCTATTTGCCAAATTGCCGACGTCCTAGCGCATCCTCTGTGAAGCTTAATGTGCAAACAGTAGCCTACTGTTGTTTACGACGCAGTTGTTTTGATATCGTCTAACGCAATGTTTTTGGTCACGACTCACGAGCAACTTCACGTGTGCCACAGATGTGAAAACAACAAAATACGGACCGTGGATATGAAGTCATAACCCGGCATTGTTTACAAATACAATCCTGAGCTTGCCGCGTGCCACAGGTAACTTCAGCTTTCTCTCCAAGTTTCCAAGTTTACCGGTATTTTGATATTGATGTGTGAATGAAGTCTTTACTGGTAAAAAGACGGAACGTCACTGCGTGTGTAAACAGCACATTTTTGTATTTACTGGTAAATTCATTTTGGTAAATTCATGGTAATTTACCGAAATTACTGAATGTGTTCAATAAAAAATGAACCTTTGAGGGTACCAACCTGGCGGTAGAAAATGTTGTTGTGTATGTAAAAACAGGTGAAAAATAAAATGAGACAGCCTGTACTTTTGTCTCATATTCATCTTTAAATGTTTAGACGTTTCTTCACTCCACAGCAAAAAGAGCCATTTTGCCTGTATATATATCTATATGACACAGGCAGAGGCCGTATGGGGTTTATCTGACTCTGCTCATCATTCCCATTCATCTCCCAAACAGAATGCAGCCGACATGACAGCCAGCAGAGCTCAGACAGCTCTGACCTTCTTCGATTAGACATTTCTATTTTCCTACCATCTCTCTCTCTTGGGGGTGGGGGGCAGTCTCTGCGTATAATATGCAGTGTTGACAGTGAAGTATGGCAGTTAAGAGTTCGACCTTGCAGCCAGAGTCACACACACCCAAAGTGGCCGATGTTCTGATGACCTTCATATCATATTTCAAACCTGCAGATGAGCACGTGAAAAGATTTCATTTTCAGAGGACAGACTCCATTTTTTAGTGTCAGTGGTCACGCACCCCATATGACACTGAATTAATGCAAGGGAACATTTACAGGAACAGACAGTGTGTGGAACTTCTGGGGCCTTTAGTCTGAATGCTGAAGTGTCACAACACAACAAATGATTTGAGATCCCAAACAGACGACGGTCACTTGAGCATTGGTCCCATGTGGTATCCACAAAATAAGAATTTGTGTGTCCTCTTTTTATGTGGCAGATCACCTCAACATAACCACATAAGTAGTAGTAACACGCAATGTCTACTTCATCTAATGTGCATGACTAGTCGAATATTTGAATATCGATGTGCTATTCATGGAATCCTTCTTAGAGCACTTCAGATGACACTCCACTTTATTTGAAAATATTCTCATTTTACAGCTCCTCTAGAGTTAAACATTTGATTTTTACCGCTCTGGAATCCATTCAGCTTATCTTCGGGTCTGGCGGTACCACTTTTAGCATAGCTTAGCACAATCCATTGAATCTAATTAGACCATTAGCATCATGCTAAAAAATAACCAAAGAGTTTCCTATTTAAAACTTGACTCTTCTGTAGTTACATCGTGTACTAAAACCGAGAGAAAATTAATGATATACGCACTGCCCGAAAATAGTCCCCTGCCATTGAAAGTTACTAATGGGACTATTTTCGGCTGCTGTGTAATATCATTGCACCTCCTGGAACCACGTTACGGCAGCTAAATCCTTGATTATTACGCCAGAATGAGAGTATAGTTCTTCACCATATCTGCCTAGAAAAAGGCAACTTTTAATTTTCCGTCGGTCTTAGTACACAATGTAACTATAGAAGAGTCAAGTTTTAAAAAATATCAAAACTCTTTGGTTATTTTTGAGCGTGATGCTAATGGTTCAATGGATTATGCTAAGCTATGCTAAAAGTGCTAGCGCCAGACCCGGAGATCAGCTGAATGGATTCCAAAACCGTAAAAATCAATTGTTTAACTCTAGGGGAGCTGGAAATTGTATTTTATTTTTTTAAAGTGGAGTGTCCCTTTAAAAACACTTCATCAGGAAGTCAAAGTCATTCAAGCATCTATCAAAGTTTTTCATATTTCTTCCCCATTTCCTTTTAATGTTTCTTCCAAAGAAAATTGACTGCAGTGAAGCGGGGTTGGTTTGTAATAAACATTCTGCTCACTCTGAACTGTGTGTGGCCCTCCCACAGGGGTCCGACGGCGCAGTGTGAGTGAAGGGACCTTTTGAGTGACAACAGGTCATCCATCCCCCCGAAAGACATTCTTCTTCTGGATCTGTTAATGAGGCTTTTATTAGATGCTTCTCTAGAGGCTGGGGAGTGAATGAAAGGCAAAAGGTTGCCTTTTATTCATATGAAGAACAGCATTGATTTAGTCAAGCAAGAATGTTGTTGTTGTTATAATAACAATGCGGAATTATTACATCATTCAGGGCTTATATGAGTCTTTCAGGCTATATATACAGTACAGAGGAATATTTTATTTTCTAGGTTGCTCTTAGCTACGTTTTCTCCAAAATCTTACTAGAAATAGTAAGACAGGATTAAAATAAGTGAAGGCAAACTATAGGAGAGCTATACAATTAATATAGCTTATATTTAAAGGTCCTATCCCAGTGACAAAAAGGTAAAAAAAAAATTCTGAGAGTCTATCTAATGTGAGCACATTGAAACAATAGTCTGACAAGTGTTAGGTGATGATCTGTGTCCTAAATGCATTTATTGTTTACACATCAAACTAGGAAATGTGTAGTGCCAGTTTGATCCATTGCTTCTGCAGTCTGAGTCTTGTGTTTGTTGACAACACATATACGTCATAATGAAAGGTTGTTGTACTTGGTTGTGACATTCTGTACTTTTGTCTCATATTCATCTTACAAATTTCTTGTCTCCACAGCAAACACAAACAGAGCAATTTTGTCTTTCCTGTCCCAATACGTATGGATGGCACTATGTGTTTTCTTGTAAATCAGCATTTTTTATCAGACTTTTAATGGATTCTGCCAACAAAGTGGTATTTATAATAACAATAATAATTTGTTACATTTATAGAGCGCTTTTCTGCAGCACTCCATAAAGCATTTTACATATAAAAAGGGGTTCTTTTCAACCACCACCAATGTGCATCCACCTGGATCTGCGACGGCAGCCATATTTTGCCAGAACGCCCACCGCACCAGATTATTAGTGGAGAGGAGACAAAGTAATATCGCCAATTAGTATATATGGGGATGATTAGTAGACCATTGTGCAAGTTTGGTCAGGATGCCACATCCCTACTCTTTTTCAACAAACATCTTGGGATTTTTTTACGACCACAGAAACTCAGGACCTCAGTTTAACATCTCATCCGAAGGACAGTGCTTTTTAACAGTATAGTATCCCCATCACTATACTGGGGTGTTAGGACCCACACAGACCACAGGGTGAGCACTAGGGCTGGGCGGTATGACGGTAAATTCCGTTACCGCGGAATAAAATGTCAGACGTAACAGATTTTTCTATTCCGTCTATTCCGCGGAATGCAAATAAGTGGGAGTGGCTAACTCTGCCCTCCCGCATGTTAGACTGAGTGTGACGGAGAAACATGTAAAATAATTCACTTATAAAAAATTAACGAGTTATTTCTGTAATTTTTATAATTAGTGCCAGTGAATCCACCACGGGTCTCGCAGCGAGACTCTCTCTCGCTCTCTCTCTCTCTCTCTCTCTCTCTCTCTGCTCATGCAGCAGCCGGCCGGTCTCTCGCGTGCAGAGGTCTCTAGGCACGCGCAAGGAGCTGCGACGCCGAATAAAGAGTTCTTCTCGCACATGATCCTAATAGTTATAAAGTTTTCTGAACTTTATGCAAGGTAAGACAAAACTCGCGTATATATTAGTGACACGTGCGCTGCTGGAGCGATGTAGTTTGATGCGCCATTTGCTTATAGTACAAACATATTTGATCGGAAAGACGAGAAAGAGACACAACATTTAATGTTAAGGTCTAATAGAAAGTAAAGGGAGTCAAGACCTTAAAACAGACTTCATGATTACATCATAGCACCTGTCATATTTATAATATCTAGAACTTCGTCTCTCATATACAGGTGTTTATGCTGTCTGTAAGTTTTTGCATATATTTATACCTGTTCATTTTACGTATTGCATATGTTTAATGTAATGTATGCATAAATACAAAATACAATGAAGGCATACTATAGCTTCAATAGTCTATAAAATTAATAACTTAATTGAAAACAAGATTCTGTCTTATCAAGACTTATCTGTTGTTATCTTCTGGGCATTTTCACTTTAACATTATTAACTTTAAATTGCTCATATTTTAAAACTGCGGTGAGCATTTAGTTAAAAGCTATAGTGAGTGGTGAATTTCTGTACATTTTTATAATCAAAAAACAATATGAACTGAAAAACATTTATACCGCGAAATATTCCGTTCCGTGAAATAAAATGACTCATTCCGTGAAATAGATTTTTGGTCATTCCGCCCACCCCTAGTGAGCACCCGCTGCTTATCTCACTAACACCTCTACCAGCAACAACCTGGCTTTCCCAAGAGGTCTCCCATCCAAATACTGACCAGGCATAACCCTACTTAGCTTTAGTGGGCAACCAGTCTTGAGCTAGGGTGATATGGCTGTTGGCCTTATTAATTCTGAATGACCTGATGTCAGGATTAAGCAGATTTAAAGCGAAAGTATTTGATAAAGATCACATGCTAAGAGCATTCAGTCAATATCATCAATAGTGGAGTGGCAATCGGGAGTGTCGGGCCGGTTTGATAATAGCTTTGCGGCCGCTTCCCGCTGGTCAAACTGTGCAGCCTCTCTGCTCAACAAAGTATATAAAAGTGCTCAACCTGTTCGGCAGGTCCAACCATGTCCAGGATTCACAAAAATATGGGGATCAGTGAGCGGTCACTCCCCAAAGGATATAGTCTGTTGGCCCTTGATGTAAAAAGCCGCCGAACACCTGTTTATTGCAGTATGCGGTCGGATCCGAGTGCGCTGCAGCTACTGACCGCTGCTTCTGCGTATAAAATGATCGTGCGATTCGTTATGATTGAATAAACAATATAACAAAGCATCCTTTTATTTCACAAAACAATATATTTTAGATATTATTTGATACACTAGTAAGTGTGGATTAAGGATGTTTAAAATCTCTAGCCTGGTGGTCAGGACATGAATGGATCAAATCAGCAGATTTGCCAAAGGTTTATTTATCTCCACATATATCATAAATAATAATTAGCATGGTAACTTTGCAGTATACCACATTATATATTTCCTAGTATGTATATATGATTTCCATATTATATACGTAAGTATTCAACGACAATAAACGTCTCACATGGCAATAAATATCCTCACAACATTATTATTTCTCAAAACTTTATGAGAAAAATTAATTTCAAAGCTGTATTCTTACAGTTATTCAAAGATGCACACATTATTCCGCATATGATTTGAATGTTAGATGAGAGTATTCATATAACGACAATGAACGTCTCATGGCAATAAATGTACATAACTTAACATACCAGCATAATGAAATGAATAAACAGAGAAGGAAGCTGGATTGACATGTAAATTGTATTTTTATTACCAGAAAAACAGCAATATTACTTAAAATAAACTCTGAGGTAAATGCGCCAAACACGCTTTTAACCGCACTAACAAGTCTAAGCAATTACAGTGGAAAAACACATTATTATCTCTTAAAACTTTATAGGACAAAAATTATAGGAAAGGAAATATTCTTACAGTTATTCAAAGATGCACACATTATTCCATTTATTACTTCCTGTGAGCACGTTCAACCCTATTTGTTATTTCTTTTTTGGCCAACAAGGGCCGGTGGTCTAAGAAATTTCCAGATAGATTTTTTAGTCCCACACCGCCCCTGAATATCATTATCTAATTTCTGATGGAAGTGGCGTTTAGAGGCTTTTGCAACTGAGCTCATTGTATATATTTAATAATTAAAAAAATATATTTTTTTAATAGATGTGAACTCCTTCAGTTTTGTTTAAAAAGCATAAATAATGCATACATAATATAAATAAATTGACCTCAAGCTGCTTGATAAAATGCCATGAGTAAAATTTAGTAAATTCTAGGCAGGGGGGGAGCTACACTGCAGATGATAAAATATAACAGAGTTGTGATTTATTTTGGATGCTTTTAGTCACAAAATAATTCCTATATTAATTTTTGTATTATATCATATGCGTTTTTATGAATTCTATAATGTGAAAAAAAACACACAAATATGAGACAACAATTTCGACGAGTATGTAAGAATATAAGTAGCGAGTGTAGACAAAACTGTGCAATAATTGTTTAACTTCTTAGCATCTCATAACAAATCATCTTATGGTAACAGGGTGTAGTGGTTTAGCAATATAACTTACGACCAGTAACCACCGGTAGCCAAAAAGTTCCTGACCCATGTGACATTATTTACTACTAAATAGGCTACTATGTATCTTTTTTCTTGTAATAGGTTAAAACCGCTAAGTAGAATTGTGACATGATAGAAACCTCAAAATCCAGACCCAAGAATATGACTGGTTAGGAGAAATATTGTAGTGACATCATCATTGAGATCAAACACAGTCACATATGATATAGTAGACCCTGTAGGCCATATATCCTCCCATAGACATATTGTGTGGAGCTGTGCCTCGACAGAGCAGATGTTTGTCTTTTGGCCTCTTCTTTAAATCTCTTTTATGATCATTTTAGCACATCAGGAGACGTGGGAGAGCTCTGTGAATCATACCCACCGCAGCACAATGACAGTCACCCACATACTACCAGTAGGAGGGTTTTTGTGTGTATTTTGTGTTAGTGTGTAAGTGTGAGTGAGTACGTAAGAAAAAGAGAGAGAGAGAGGGTGAAAACCTCATTCATCTTGAGCCATGAGAGCTGACAGCTGTAAGGAACAGCATGAGAACACCTGCAGATGGAGGGAATCTATGGATGGGGTGCTGATAAATTATTACAAAATCATAATGGCTGCTGAAGCTATATATATTTAGTTTAATTTCTTACCAATAATGTAGCTTGTATTGATGATTCTTTAATGTGTGCTCAGTAATATGACAGTTGTGTTCAAATTACACTACACTATTCTGCAACATCAGGCGAGTAATAATATAAAAGTCAATTGCAGAAGTACTTTATTAGCAGTCAGCAATGATTTATTCATTTCTGTGTGTAAAAGTACAGTGTACAGTACTATTCAACTGGTCATGTGATCAACCCAAATGCGCAGCCAACTCAATGTATAATAAATCAGCTATTACACTACTGATTTGACTGGATGTTAATCCCATATGGGTATACATAATTTAAACACATTTTTTAAACAATTCATTTCTTCGGGGGTAATGTTTTTTAACGAGGGAAAAATATTGAGCGCACCATTTAAATAAGACATTTTTTTTCATAAAATATGAAATACAAAGGGACTCAAAAGGGATTAACATCTAACATCAGAAAACAAGATTCTGTCAGTGCTCTTACTGTAAACAGATTATATCAGTCAGACGTTGTAGGACTTTCAGTACACAGTGAGAGTAATTATTTCAGCCCTGCAGTTCTTATAAGTATTTGCGCTGACTTTAAAGGTTGTGTGCCTCTCCATATGTTTACCATAATAGAACATTCAGGCTATGTTGTGCGTATTTGCAGTACTCCACACCAGTCTCTGTGGATATTGCCACATTGCCCCATTTGTCAGAGCTGTCACCATTAGCCCACCATAGCAAACGGGAGAAAAATGCAGTCCTACCACGTTCACTAACATTAGCCGGCCTGACTCCACTCATAGAGGTTAAAAGAAGGTTAATCACCAGAAAAAATATTAAACAGCATGTTGACGTTCTAATTAGTTTCAGTTAACCCCTTATTAGATGTGCAATTTAGAGACAACCAGTGAGGTCACTTTTATTTAAAAAAAAATTACGTGTAGTTTAAAATGTATAGTATTGAATGTCAAGTGATTAAAAGAGGAAATACCTTAAAGAGCACCTGTTGTCCGATGTGCGTTTTTACATTTCCTTGTAAGTGTGTATTACATGTTATAGATTTGCAAAAGGTTCAAACCCCAAAGTAAACGATGCCACGAGTTATCGTCTCCAACGTAAATCTCTTTTCTTGGACTACAACAAACACACGGATTGTAGGCAACAGTTTACTTCCTGGAATTGGTGATGTACACGAGACCGACATCATCATAATTCCTCCAGCTTCAGACTCACAGCCTGTAAGTTAACTCCTGTTAGCAACCAAATCTTTCAAACATGGTAAGGAGCATCACATTTCCGGCTGACGTCAGAGGTATTCAGGCCAATCACAATGTACAGAATAGCTGGCCAATCAGGGACACCAAGCTTTCCAAATCCGTGCGTTTCAGGAAAAGAGTGAAATTTGGAGTTACAAAAATTACGCTATGTGGAAAATAATGTGTTTTTTAACCATAAACCACGTGAACACATTGTATTACCTGGGAATCTGTGACTTTTTCATGGACCCGCCCCACAGATACGCAACGATGTCGTTTAGTATACACACCTTAATACTCATTGGCTACAAGTGTGTTTTGGTAGTCGGCTTGACATCCTTTTCCAAAGCGTTTTTCAGAAACCGTGCACTCCGGCTTTAACAAATTTGACTGACTTTCACTGCAAACCCCACTAGGTGCATGCAAGCTTTTTTGGTAAAAATCTCCACTTCTTTGGATAAGACATAGTAAACAGTTGCAAAATCACTAAAGATGCATCTAGAAACATTTTAGGCAATGAAAGTCAGAATGTAAAAGTTAAGAAACTGAACCACACATTAGGGCGCTGTGATGCATGTGGTTTGTATTTTGTTCCAAGTAATCACAAGGACATAAGTTTTAATAGATTTAATAGGTATTTAATAGATTCTGCCAAGGTTTTTCTGAGTGACCTGAGGCTGGGATTATTTAATGGATCCAATTGAACATATTATACATGCCAAGACCATTAAGTTAATATCATTACCTACTTTTTGATGGAGTTGGCGTTTAGTGGATTTTGCATCTGAGGTCTTCAGATATAAATCTTCAATGACAGAAGGATACTCATTTACCAGGAATAGAATTAGATCTCCTGGCATCCCAGAAAATAGTGGTCATTTCTGTAAGCAAGACTGACCTTCAGTTTGGTTCCTGTAAGAACAAGTCTAATT
The DNA here is from genome assembly GCF_027580225.2 of Misgurnus anguillicaudatus. Classification (NCBI taxonomy): domain Eukaryota; kingdom Metazoa; phylum Chordata; class Actinopteri; order Cypriniformes; family Cobitidae; genus Misgurnus; species Misgurnus anguillicaudatus. The sequence continues at coordinate 16,588,470 of NC_073354.2, forward strand.
TGATTTGTATTGAATGGTGCTCTTCTGAAACAGGCAGGTGGCTGATCTGGTTTAAGTGATATCTGGTAAACTGACAGCTCTATTAGCGTACAAAATGTTTTGTAAACACTACAATTCCAGTGCACAGAAATAGTGCAGACTTTTGATATCAGTGAATGGTAATAAAAACTTTTTTGTGACGTTTTTGTCACATTCGAAGTCAACTGGAGCCATATTGATGCGGAAAAATGCCATATATGCTTAATTAATTTTAATCAAAAACGCTTTTGAAATTCAGGACCCTCTCTAATTGGTGGATCTCGCTTGCTGTACTATCTACAATGGATTTCACATCTAAAATTGTGCAGAAAACACGACCGCGCCACGTTCCTCCTTCTTTCAAAAGTGTTTGGGCGCTCCTATTCACCTTATTCCGACACGCCCCTTTTTAATTCTTCGCTCTTCCGCATTTTGTCAACCGACTTCCGCTGCTAATATGGAACAGTGCATTCGGTGGTTAGTTTGGTGGTTAGAAGATTGTTTGTAGTTCACTATAACTTTAGCGAAATTACAAATATCGCTACTGCTGTAAATGTTTTAAATTAGGAGCACGGTTAAAACTTTATACGACGCTCGGATAGTCTTATATTGTCCAATCAATCGTCTCGTGGTGAGACGATATGAAGCGGCCGCGGCAAGTAACCTATGGGACATATAACCTGGTCCTGTCAGGAGTTGATGAAGCAGCATTGGAAATTATCAAAGTACTTATGCCTACCAATATTTACACAGTGGTTTCGTCTTTTTTAAAGCAAATGTGCACCTTAGCCAGTCCAATAACTATTTCGTTTCTATGTGGTAATGTACTATGATAGAATTCATTTGTAAACTTGCCAACACTTATTCCTTCAAATCAGGAGACTTAAATCCTTTTAACCCTCAATCGGTCCTTGGGGTCAATATGACCCCAAACGACATTTCATTGGTTAACAAAAAAGGTTCCCTTCATCTCAGAGATGTAAAACTTTGTGACTTTTCCTAAATAATCTATCTTTACATGCACAAAAAAACTGGGCTTGATTCGGTTGTTCTAAAGGTATGTAAAAAAATTTTTTATCAATCTGTCCCTTGGGGTCAATATGACCCCAATTGAAAGTGAATGGGAAATGCAAAAAAATGTACTTTTTTTCCATTTGTCAAAAAATAAATATCAATAAATCCAGCATAAATCTGAAAATTTTGACACAGAAATGAAGGCCTGGTACTTGTGCACAAATGCAATGCAAAAAACACATGCTCACACAAACACACACAAATACACACACACACAAACACACACAGGTGTGACTGCCACAGAGAGCATTTGTGTGGAATTTGGCAAATAAAATCAGTCACAAATGCAGAAAATAACACATAAAGGGGTGTGACATAATGCACACACATGTACACTCACAAACACGCTCACACACGCATGCACGCGCGCACGCACACACACACACACACACACACACACACACACACACACACACACACACACACACACACACACACACACACAAACACACACACATGCTCTTTCTCTCTCCTTCTCATGCACACTCTCACACACTCTCTATCTCACACACACACACACACACACACACACATGCGCGCACACACACACACACACACACACACACACCCACACACACAAACCCACACACACACACACACACACACACACACACACACACACACACACACACACACACACACACACACACACACACACACACACACAAACACATACAAACACACGCAGACAAACGCACACACGCATGACTACCACAGAGAGCATTTTTATAAAATTTGGCAAATAAAATCAGTCACAAATGTAGAAAAAGGATACAAAGGGGTGTAACCTAATGCACGAACATGTACACTCTCTCTCTCACACACACAAACACACACACACACACAAACACAGACACACTCACATGCTCTCTCCCTCTGCCTCTCACACACATTCTCTCAAGCACACATGCTTGGCTCTCTCTCTCTCTCTCCCTCATTCTCTCTCTCTCTCTCTCTCTCACACACACACACACACACACGTGCGCGCACACACATGCGTGCACACGCACACACACACACAGACACACACACTTACACTCAGTCAAATTTCTATGGCATTTTGTAAAAACAGACATTTCAAAATGCATAAAAAACTATAAAAAAAATACTATTTGACATAATATTTATTTTTAATATCCTTTCTAATGTTTATATAAACATAAATTTACAAAATGTATCACAAAAGTAATGATTTGAGCAGTTGTCCATATCCAGGAAAATGAATGGGTCTCTATGGGAATCTGCCGGTCTAAATGATTTAATTCCTACACTGTAATTCTCTTATGTTTTTTTCTTAAAACCGATGCCTGGATTCAACACCCCACACCTATATGAATATCTAAAAACAATTTAAATCAAATTTAGATAATAATTTATGTGAATTTTCATAAAAATTTGATATTTTTCAGGAAAGCAAATTGTGTAGTTGAGGATTTCAGTGGTAAACAGGTACAAAACTACTTCAAATCTCTCAAAACACAGCTTTATTGTATAGATGAGAAGTAAACAAAAAAAATGATATATTATTTGTATTATTGAAAATGTATATTTTTCTTACAATTATGCTTTCAATTTTGGGGTCATATAGACCCCAAGGGCCAGAAGTGTAAACAGAAAACGAGGAGCGTTTGAGGGTTAAGTGGAATCTACAAAGCTCACATATGGTTTAAGAAATTCCTTACAGATAATATCTGATCACATTGTAAAGGTTTATATAGCTGCATGACAGGTAACATCTAATCATATAGTAAATGTTTAATATAACTGCATGTAGGCATGACAGGTAACAGCTGATCACATAGTAAAGGTTTAATATAAATGCACAACAGATCACATTGTTAATGTTTAATATAACTGCACAACATCTGATCACATTGTAAAGGTTTAATATAACTGCATGACAGGTAACATTTGATCACATTGTAAAGGTTTAATATAAATGCACAACAGATCACATTGTAAATGTTTAATATCACTGCATGACATCTGATCACATATGAAGGTTTAATGTAACTTTACAACAGCTAACTTTTCAGCAAGACCACCCTGCAATAAATTAAGACACAGCTTTATAAGAGTCATCAGGAGATGATCCCAAGCATATATCTGGAAGCTGTTGGTGTATGTACTGTTAAAGTGCTTGGCGACTGTGTAATGGATGCAATATCAACCCTCTGTAAAGCTGACAAAGACGGTTGTTTCTCAGTAGAGATTTGTACATTTGTGCCAGCTCAACACATTGAAGCAGTTTCTCGGACAGAGTTTACAGGACTGGGCCTTAATTATATTAGGACATTTTAGTTTTTACGAACAAACCCTACAAAAACAAGATTGGTGCGTGTCTTGTGACAAAACAATGGCACTCATATATGTTGAGGTATGTCAGTACAAGGTGTTTTTAAATTATTGCAGCTCAAATATGCATTTTAGCCTGGGACCAGGATAAGCCCTGTCAGGGAAACCGCACCATTGTTTTCCCATATCAGATGTAGGTTGCTTCAGGTTGAGTTGTGATTTTAAAGTGTAGTTGTGGTCAGAGACGGATGGATCCTCCCATTGTGTTTCTGCATCACAGTTTAGGAACATGTTGATTGTATCATCCTCAGTTGTCCACTGCATCACTACACATCAATGCATCTGTGAAAATAATATAACCATAAACATTTTTATGTTAGTATTTAAAATAAACTTGCATCATGAGAATTAATATATAAATGGCACCCATAATTAAACAGAACAGTGTGTGAGAGAGAGATGCATTAAAAAGAGACAGTAACATTACACACAACCTTTAACTTCAGTGTTAAATAATAAGTCGTTTAATAGGTCATTATCAATATCTGAATGAGAAATGAACTGACATTCTAGCATCTGAAATCTCAGTAACTTGTAGGAATCACGTGGGCTACTGTAAGAATGCAATGTACTATAATATCTCGTTGTACTATCGTAAATATAAAAAATATGGTGGACAATTAAAACCATTCAAAATAGTTGCATTTTATAAACTAACGTTACTGATCTTAAGTGTATTTGTAGAACGGACTTCACAAATCTAACTCTAGGCGAACGAGCACATAGTTAGCTAAGATAGCTTACCTGAAATTGGCCACCTTTTCAACACCCGGCGTGGTTTAAGTTACCGGAACATCGTAGTCGAACCATTCCTTGGGATAAGGGTGTTCCTCAGTCGGCTTCCCGTCCGTTAAAATTGGTAAGAAACAAACATAAAGGCGCTTGAGTGAGCTTTTTAAGTTTAACGCGTCGCCTTCAGCCACTGCCTCAGCTGCTCATCATCTATGCGGCCGGAAGTACGTTGACAAAATGAGCGCAATGGCACCGCCCTTGTTGTCGCGAAAAATAAGGTGAATAGCGTCTGCCGTTGCTATGCAACCTAAGCGTTGTGTGACGTGCCGAACACCCACCGTTAGAAAACGGTGCCTTTGACTGGCAGTGATGCCGGTAACGCGTTACTTAGTAACGCGTTACTCTAATTTTACCACTTTTTTTAGTAACGAGTAATCTAACGCGTTAATATTTCCAAACCAGTAATCAGATTAAAGTTACTTATCCAAGTCACTGTGCGTTACTATTTTTGAAATTTTACTTAGTAAAATATATATTTTCTTGTATATTTCTTCTTGCGTCTCGGGAAGTGAAGTCAGGTGTGCGACAAGTCACGTTTTCAGCACGAGGACAATTCAGGTCACGTGTAAGCGACACAAACGTAAACAACGTACAATGGAGAGAGAAGAGAGATGCAGCTACAAAAACACTACGTCAAATTTAAAAAAAAAACAAACATTTGGAGTCGCGGCACGGCGCAGACATTCAAACTAAGAGCAAGTCCCACATAGTCCCACCCGGTGATGCGAAGCAGTGAGCAGGAGTTCATCCACTACCCAAACAACAAAAGCTGGACTTCAGTGCAAAACCAGTAAGTGTGGGAGAGTTGAAGAACGAAAGTAACAAAGCGATTTTCTCCGAGCCCTGATAAAATCTGCATCTCACTATGACAGCATATTAGCACATAACCTCTGAAAGAGTTGACAAATATCGCGTTATTTACTCACCGATTTCTACGTGTAGATCCAGAACTGTGTTTTCAACCATGATAAGTACATTCCAAAAGCGGTCTTTTTTTCTTACAACGCGTTGTGTTTCTCGTTTCATGTGTTACAATACTGATAAATCTACAAGGTATTTACTATATAACATCCTGAAGACTTCTCAGTTTTTCAAAATAAAAGTAAGTCGAGTTTATAGAGTAAGTAGATCCTGTCGGGTCAAAAGTAACACTTGCTAGTTTTGTCCCGCTGCTAATACTGTGTATAATATGGTAAAAAATTGATATTATTCTAATTTGATTTAATTTTATTTTCATAGTGTTCAAACTATTGATTTTTTTTAGTCTCAGCAATTTAAGTTTGTACTGTTGGTTGCTTTTGAAACATTTGATAAAACTGAAATTTAAAATAAAAATGTAATTTAATTATTTTTTACAAAGATAAATGACAAAATAAGTTTGCAGTTACATATTAAAGAGGTCATAGTAATATATATTTAATAAAAACAAGTGTAACACAAAAATCTATCATGTTTTGTTGTGTTACTTTTGACCCTGCTGTCAAGGTCAAAAGTAACAATTCACTACTCTTGTTTAAAGTGAAATTATACAGAAGTCGTTTTACATTTGTTCAAAATTCCAGCTGGTTTTGATAGACCACACTTGTGAGTTACTGACCACAACAAAAATATATCTCTGTCTAAACCATTAACTTTTAAAATTAAGTTTTTCTGAAAATGGCCCCTGCTCTTCCCTATTTATGTTAAGTGAAGTCAAGAAAGACTCATATATATATATTTTAGTTTTTTAAAACACAACAGTTCAACTTAAAATGTCAGGAGATACATTGTTGACGTTACTGTTAAAAATGCACTTCCAATAAAGTGAGTGTTGGCAAAACCGGTTGTCATTTTTAATGTTGAGGCAGTGGGGGTGTTGGCAGCTACTGGAATGTAACTAACAAAGTAACTTGTAATCTAACTTAGTTACTTTTAAAATCAAGTAATCTGTAAAGTAACTTCGTTACTTTTTAAAGGAGTAATCAGTAATCAGTAATCAGATTACTTTTTCAAAGTAACTGTGGCATCACTGTTGACTGGAGCATTACATGTAAAGTCAATTTCTTTTGTAAAAGAGGCAGATTAATTCAGTTCTCAAATGCTTACCGATTAGGAGAGATTGTGTTGTTATATATATTACAGAATGACACAATCGGCTGATTGTGGGAATTGAAACCTCACTTCATAAATTATTTTAGAGATTTAAGAGTATGAATAAAAATGCGGTTGACACTTAATGATTTTTTTCTTTAATGATTATGTTATTACTTTTTAAGCACTGTTTTTCAATTGATTGTCTGTCTATTACTTTGTGACGTCTGGTATTTTCTCCACACTGTTTTGCATATATAGATTTATAATTACCAGAGCTGTAAATCCTCACTTGCCTCATCATTTAATTCGATTACGAGTTTTACAATTCAATACATTGTGTCCTACCCCACTTTAAAGAGCAACTATCCTTTTGATTCACGTTTTTACAGTTCCTTTGGTGTGTAAGTGTGTATTAGTACATGTTAACTATATGCAAAAGGTACAAACCCCAAATTAAACGATGACACAACTTATCGTTTCCAACATAAATCTCTTTTCTTGGACTACATCAAACACACGGATTGTAGGAAAGTTTTCTTTCTGGACCTGTTGACGGTTGACTAGTCAAGACCGACATTATCATAATTCCTTCTGCTTGGACTCACAGCCTGTAAGTAAACTCCTCTTAGCATTGCATTGTAAGTAAATCTTTCAAACATGGTAAGGAGTGTTACATGGTAAGCTGGCCAATCAGGGACGCAGTGCTTTTCAGATCAATGAGTTGTGTACAATATCAATGCGTTTGAGAAAGAAAGGGATATCTGAAGCAACAAAAATGTACTGTATGTGGAAAATAATGTGTTTTTAACCATAAACCACATAAAAACAGTGTATTATACCAAATACACAAAATAACGTTGGTTTTAAGCAATGAAATAGGTGCACTTTAAAGTTTTTCTCTTTTAGCATTTTTACCAGTCTGTTTTACCACGTTAGTCAGCAGTATCACACAAAACACTTTTGTAGTGCGCTGTATTTCAGAAATTGCAATGTGTAAGACAAATGTAGTGTATAATATATGTTGAATAAACATTTTTACACAAGACAAGATGAACAGTAATAAAACAGTCACTTATACAGTATATACCGTATTTCATTTAATTGCATTTTTGTTTTTATGTGTTAAAACAGAATCTTTCATGTAAGCATTATGGTGCATTGTAAAGAATATATATTTCACAAAATAGTCCTCGAATCAAACCCATGATCTCAGTTTTCTGTTTTGAGTGTTCAGGTTTTGCTCTTTAAATTCAGGTGAAGGCAACAATGTTTTGTTATTTAAGTACAGCGGTCCATGTGCATCAGCAGAAGAACGAGTACATAAAAGAATCATATAAAAAGTTATTCACAATGCAAACAGACCCGGTTGTCTTTATAAGTTCTTGCCCATTTTTTGTGATTTCCAACCACAATCCTGAGATCTTAAATTCTCCTCACGATCTTTTAAATCTGCTGAATGTTTTCCTCAGAGCGAGCACTCTTGTGTTCGATTAGCCCGTTCATTGCAGAGGAAAAGCAAAATGTATTACTGTGGAAATCATTATGTTTCAAGTGAGGGCAAAAATGTTCAAAAGCTCAGTTTCTCTCTCAAAAATCTGTGTGCGGTGCTTTGTTCTGGACTCTTGTGGCTGTGTTCATGGTCCCTGTGAAAGATGGAGGGCACATGTTTGACTCAAGGTTTTGATCAAAGTCAGACAGCAGATCTATGGTTGAGAACGGCTTCTGCCCTGGGCATGGCCTTCATTCTTTTACCTTCTACGTGCTGCATGGGACAAGTTCTCTCCATTACACAGTGATTTATCTGTGTGAAAACTGACACCTGACTCAGAGGGGCAGCTTCACACAGCTGCTAATGTGTGCGTGTTAGAGGTGAGTAAACCCCTGACAATGCTACTTGACCTATCGGGTTTCTTTTTAATTGGCCGATGACCAAGTGCGTGTGCTTCTGTGTGCGATGGAAATGATATGTGCCATTTGATGGCTAACGTTTGTCCATGTTAACGGATGCAGTGCACTGCCCCTGCGGGAATCATGTAGGCTTTACATTGAACATCACATGTAAAATCTGGAAAACAGGTCTAACATCTGCTCGCCAGAGAAAGTGCAGTATGAACTGATGGGGATATCTATGGACTTTTAATGGACTATAATATGGAAGTTTGTTCAATTCAATTCAATTCAATTTTATTTATATAGCGCTTTTCACAAGTGTTACTTGTTGCAAAGCAGCTTTACATGAGAAGATGTAGAGGAGAACACAGAAAATCAATAGATAATATAAGAAGTAGAGAAAGCGGTTAAACCGTACAAGCGAGCATATTAATAAAGTAACGTATACTGCAAAGTGCTAAATTAAGCCAAAGTTGGCTGACTCTCCCTGGGATTAAAAACCCTCTAGGAAAAAAAAACCCAATGGGAAAAAGTCCTAGAAGGACAAAAACCCTTGGGAGGAATTAATATATATTTATATATATATATATATAGAAACGGTAGGGATAGGAGGCGGGTAAGCGAATTAAACTGGTTTAGCCGGTGGTCGTTGGTCAGGCATCGGCTGGTCATCACGTTGAAGGACAGCCAGTGGATCAGTGATGCAATGATCTTCACAGCAACCGGAACTGGGTCTGTTTGTCTCATGGTCCTCGTGGTTGAGGACGAGACAGGGAGAGAAAAACAGAATTCTATTAGCGTAGGGGCCGTTCGCATGCAATGCAGGTGTCAAACATTATAGTGGTTCAAGTCGGCTCGGTTCCAGACAGGCTAACTATTGCGGCATAAGTATATTACCCATATGAGGTATGTGAGTGCTTTGTTCTGGACAAACTAACTACTGCGGGAAATGTACATTTACTGGACATTTTATGTGAATGCTTTGTTAAAGAAGAATGTCTTAAGTTTAGATTTAAATTGATCGACTGTGTCTGATACTCGAACATTGTTTGGTAAATCATTCCAGAGCTTAGGGGCTAAGTAGGAAAAGGATCTACCACCTTTAGACACTTTTGATATTCTAGGGATAATTAAGTGACCAGAATTTTGTGAGCGCAGTTTACGTGATGGATTGTATTCTGATAGTAGTTCTTTAATATACGAAGGCGCTAGGCCATTTAAGGCTTTGTAGGTGATCAGTAATATTTTAAATTGTATACGATATTTAACTGGTAGCCAGTGTAAAGATGCCAGAATTGGACTGATGTGGTCATACTTTTTAGATCGAGTAAGCACTCTTGCGGCGGCGTTTTGAACCAGCTGTAGCTTGTTTACCTGATTTGCATGGCATCCCCCGAGTAACGAGTTACAATAGTCTATTCTAGAGGTCATAAAAGCATGTATAAGCTTTTCTGCGTCTGATGCAGACAGCATATGGCGTATTTTTGAGATATTTCTAAGATGGAAGAATGCTGTGCGGCAGATGTTGGCGATATGACTATCAAAAGATAGATTGCTGTCGAACATTACGCCTAAATTCTTAACCGTGGAAGATGGCACCACCGTGCAGCCATCTATGTGCAACTTGTAATCTGACATATTATGTTTGTAGCGATTCGGTTCAATCATAAGTATCTCTGTTTTCTTGGAGTTTAGCATAAGAAAGGTTTGTGCCATCCAGTCCCTAATATCACTAATGCAGTCTGTTAGCTTAGAAAACTGGTGGGTTTCGCTAGGATGCGACGAGATGTAAAGCTGGGTATCATCCGCATAGCAGTGAAAACTTATGTTATGTTTCCTGATAATGTCTCCTAGAGGTAACATATATAACGAGAATAGGATAGGGCCTAGAACTGATCCCTGAGGTATGCCGTATTTAACGGGGGAGTGATATGACTCTTCCTCATTTACATAAACAAAGTGATATCGATTGGTTAGATACGATCTGAACCAGGCTAACGCCTGACCACTGATGCCAACATAGTTTTCTAGTCTATTGAGTAAGATTGTGTGATCTATTGTGTCAAAGGCTGCACTAAGGTCTAATAATATAAGGATTGAGATTTCACCACGATCAGATGTTAATAGGAGGTCATTTGTAACTCTAAGCAGCGCTGTCTCTGTGCTATGGTGGGGCCTGAATCCTTATTGGAACTTTTCATATGTATTATTATTTTCTACGAATGTGCGTAGCTGGCTTGCCACTACTTTTTCTAATATTTTAGAAAGAAAAGGTAGATTTGAGATTGGTCTAAAGTTATTAAGATCTCCCTGGTCAAGGTTTTGCTTTTTAATGAGCGGTCTAATAACTGCTAGTTTGAAAGCTGTTGGAACGTATCCTAATTCTAGAGATGAGTTAAAGATATTAAGTACAGTGTCTGACACTACATGAAATACCTCTTTTAGTAATTTTGTGGGAACGGGGTCTAGTATACAGGACGATGATTTGGATGACGTTACTAGTTTAGAGAGCTCTTCTATTGTAGTAGGATTAAATGACTCAAGATGTTCGTTTGGTAATCTAGTGGAAAATGTACTATTGGGTAGAGTGATGGCTGCTTGCATAGTTTCTATGTTTTCCCTAATAAACATAATTTTGTTAGTAAAGAAGTTCATGAAGTCGTCACTATTGTGTTGGAGTTTACTATTGGTTTCTGTTTGTTCTTTGTTTCTAGTCAGTTTCGCAACTGTGCTAAATAGAAAACGAGGGTTGTTATGATTTTCTTTAATAAGCGTACTGAGATAGGTAGATCTGGCAGTTTTAATGGCCTGTCTGTAGTGTTGAACACTCTCTTTCCATGCTGAACGCCATACCTCTAACTTTGTGCTTCGGTAATTTCTTTCCATTTTTCTAGCTACTTTTTTAAGGGCTGCAGTATGATGGTCATACCATGGAGCTGGCGGTTTTTCTTTGATTCTCTTTTTTCGAATGGGAGCAACGGCATCCAACGTGCTAGAGCAGACGTTGTTCAGGTTTTCTATTATAATATCTAGATCTTCACGATTATCTGCTACATGTTTCATTTGGGACAGGTCTGGAAGAGTGCTAATAAAGCTATCTTTAGTGGTGGAAATTATTGTTCTGGCTAATCTGTAGCATGTTGTAGACTGAGCGGTCCTATCTAGAAGTATTGTACATGACACAAGGCAATGGTCTGAAACGGCATCGCTCTGGGGTGATATTTCGATGTCATTAATATTGAGTCCGAGTGACAGAATTAAGTCTAGTGTGTGATTACGAGTATGCGTGGGCCCTGACACGTTTTGTGTAATGCAGAGAGAATTTAGAACATCCATAAACGCACGTCCTAATGCATCTTTTGGATTATCCACATGGATATTAAAATCACCAACGATAAGAGCTTTATCTACAGTGACTGTAAGCTCAGATAGGAAGTCTGCTATTTCTTTAAGAAAATCTGTGTGGTGGCCTGGAGGCCTATATATGGTAGCTAAAATGAACGAAAGTCGTTTGTTGTTGCGATCAGTTATTTCCATATTTAACAGTATTATTTCAAACGAATTAAATTTTAGGTTGGATTTATGGTTTACTTTGAATATTTTATTGTATATTGTAGCTACACCACCCCCTCTCCCTATTAGACGAGGAACATGTTTATAATAATAGTCTTGTGGGGTGGATTCGTTTAAACTGGTGTAATCGTCTGCTTTAAGCCAGGTTTCTGTTAAACAGAGTGCATCTAAGTTTTGGTCAGTAATTATTTCATTGATAATTGGTTCTTTGTTGGTAAGTGATCTAATGTTAAGAAGGCCGAATTTTAACATTTGAGTTTCATCTGTTAATGTATTATGTTCTAGTTTTATGTTAATAAGATTTGTGCGAGACGAGGTAAACGGTGCTCTGTATTTATTTGTTCGAGGAACAGACACAGTCGAGATGTGTTGGTACTCTGTTAAAAAAGGCTCTATGTGCTGGGATATATGTGATCTTGACATGTCAAGGCAGCTAACAGACTGATGGGTAAGCCGATCTGTCTGTTTCCTGACCTGGGCCCTGGATAGTCAGACAATATCAAAAGTAAGACTATTGGTCAGATTTCTAGAGAGTATAGCACTTCCTTCCGGAGACGGATGGAGGCCATCTCTCTTTAGCAGGTCAGGTCTTCCCCGGAAATGCTTCCAATTGTCTATAAACCCTACATTATGCTGAGGGCACCACTTTGACATCCAGCCATGAAGAGACACTAATCTACTGTAAGTTTCATCCCCCCGGTAGGCGGGGAGGGGACCAGAGCAAATTACATTGTCTGACATTGTTTTTGCAATTTCACACACCTCTTTAATAGTATCTTTGGTGATCTCCGACTGGCGGAGTCTGGTGTCATTCGTGCCGGCGTGAATAACAATCTTAGAAAACTTACGTTTAGCATTAGCCAGCACTTTAAGTTTGGATCTAATGTCAGACGCTCTGGCTCCCGGTATACAATCGACTATGGTGGCTGGTGCCTCAATGCCAACGTTCCTGAGTATAGAATCTCCAATAACCAGGGCACCTTTAACAGATGTCTCAGCCGGTGTATTGCTGAGTGGAGAAAATCTGTTTGATATTAAAACAGGAACGTGATTTGGATGCCGAATGCGACTAGGCCGCCTGACAGTCACCCAGTTAGTCAGCCGCCTTGACTCTGAAGTCGGAACCGAGCCATGTGTATTACGTTTAACACTAGGCGCACCCGAAACATTGTAACATTAACATTAGCGGTCTTACTGTCCTCAACTAGCGTTCGGATGCGCGCTTCTAGTTCTGCAACCTTCTCCGTCAGCCTTACTACTTCAATACACTTAGCACATGTAAACCCCTCTATGCTGACGGAAGAAGCTAAACTGTACATGTGGCAAGTAGTGCAGGTTACAATGACAAGCGGAGTCTTACCGTTTTCATGCTGGGCGATGGCGTCTCCGTTCGCCAGACAGCGGTCCGTGAAGCTGCATCGAGATGGGTGCTCGCTCGGTGCGTGCCTCGGTCGTCTCCGGGTGCCTGGAGCCAGGGTGATGTGAGGCATGCTGTACCGCCTGGTGCTAATGCCGGGACACAACTCCTCCACAGCTTCCCGCTCTGGTGAGGAAAGGTCTGAAAAACATACATCGGATGAGTCCGCCATTAGATCGAAAAAGGCAGATTTACAGTAAACAGACAGTGAGCAAGTGCTAACTTCAACCGGCACGTTTGTTTATGCTAGTGGGCTATATGCTAGCACTAGGTGTTTACTAGTGATAGATCGTTTTACTTATTAATACTGTTCAAAAATCGTCACGGTAAAGTATTCCTAAGATAAACTAGTACGTTATATTATATAGATAGGAACGAGATAGTAAGAAAATAGGATTTAGATTATGAACTCGACGGAGCTCCAATGCACAGAGCAGCGTTTCCTTGTTTGCTAATGCTACCGGGCTATATGCTAATACTGGGTGTTTAAATCGTTTCACTTATTGAAACTGTTGAATAATCGTCACGGTAAGGTATTCCTAAGATGAACTAGTAAGTTATATTATATAGATAGGAACAAGATAGTAAGAAAGTAAGATTTAGATGATGAACTCGGCGGAGCTCCGATAGCAGTGTTGCCACTCTTGCGTCTCTCTCTTCAGCAGCAGTGATCTGACTTTGTTGCGCGTAACTTCTATATTCAAGCATCCCCCATCTCAAGCCCTCCTTAGTAGAGATGAGCCACATAGTGAGCTCAATGCAGAGAGGAGGATGACAACACTGAATAATGTAATGGACCCGATGGTGTCATCAGTTTATGTCATTTTGAGTCTCTCGTGACATTTTGTCAACGAAAACAGCCTCAGCATCATAAAACCTGTGGCACATGACACATACATATCAGCGTGAAGACTGAGCTTCAGAATGTAAATGACATGTAACATCGCTTTCCCTCCACCGCAGGAGATTTATGACAGGATGTGCAGATGTAACCAGCTTTATGTTGATGACTTATGTATTTAGTTATCCCACAACGGGCCTGATATGTACAAGCTTTCATTACAGGCAAGACAGGTTTTTGAGATATGGAATATTATTTTGGTTGATGAAATGTATTAGCCACCAAGGTGATACAAGTAAATAACATTAAATTGCAAGCCATGTATATGACTGACTTTCTTATGTGAAACAACAATGTTCTGCATAGACACTTTAAGTTCACTATTTACAATTGTGTAAATGCAATGAAAGTCAATGGTCAATATCATGATTTCATTTTTGACAGAGGTGGCATTTAACAGCTTTTGCATCTGAGTTCTTCATTTGTCTATCATTTACAGTGTTGGGGGTAACGCATTTCAATTAACGTGCAATACATATTAATATTACTTTTCTGACGTAACAAGTAAAGCAACGCATTACTTTATAAATGTACACATTAATATTTGAGTTACTTTTTAAAAAAAAATAATGAAAGTTACTTTTCAGTTGAATTAATTTGATGTATAAAAAAACTATGTACTGCATTAAACTAAATGTATTAGATTTACACACTCTATGCCTGAGCGGGAACAGCTTTAGTCAGAAACAGAGATGGCAGGCCAAAGCTCGACATTTTTGCGATGGAAATATGCAATTTCTGAATGCAGAACTTCTCCGTCATTAAAGCCACCTGCAAGGCCTGAAAGAGATCAAGCTACCCAGTCTCATGTAGATGCGTATAAAGATGGGACCAAGTCACACATGTGCAAGTCTCAAGTAAGTCTCAATTCTGAACCTTCAAGTCTCAAGTAAGTCCCAAGTATTTTTTTTCTTGGGCAAGTCAAGTCAAGTCGAGTCACAGGCTATGTCAAGTCAAGTCAAGTCCAGTAGTAGGTCAAGTCAAGTCCAAGTCAAGTCACCTTATTATTGTAATTTTACCTGCAGAATCTGATCTTAATGAAGATATATAAAATATAAAGATATAAAGAAATACTCGTGTTCAGTAAAATACATCATGGAATCAAACAAAATTGTAATCTCTTCCGTTCACGCGCCTACATTTGAAATAACAAACTTGAGCGTACAAAAGACGCGATATGTGAACCGGCCCTAACATTGTAGAATCCAGTTATTTTTCCTTGTGTGTGTGTTCAGGTGGCAAACTTAGAAAAAGTACCCAAGTCTCATACCACTCAGATCAAGGGAAGTATTTTTAAAAAATAAATCAAAATTATTTTGCCCACATTTGTCCCCAACACGGTATGATGAGGGTTAATGGCTACTTTAGCTATTATTACATTAGCTAACTACCAACTAACCAGATATTAACAAATTGACAAGCACACAGGGCAGAATGGCTCTTCAAATGACGGACAAAATTGGAGGTTGTCTTCTGTCTGCCCGTGATTTTAATGGTGCATGTCTTGCAACGCACTGTTTGTCTTTTGCCATCTTGCTGAAGCCGAAAGCGATGACCCTCGCTATCCCTCCCGCTGACATGTTGATATCTGTTCTAAGTGGGCGTGGTGTGCGTAAGGTACGAGAGGGCATGACTGATGATAGTGTCGTGATTCAGTCATGACAACGCCATTCTCAGCCTGCGCTCCAGCTGGGTCAACTTTATTTTTTTTTATAGTTTATATATTTTATATTCAAACTGAAAACATGATGTGATTAACACTCAAGTCATTCAAGTTATCGTGTCTCAAGTCAAGTCAAGTCCCGAGTCTTTAACTTCCAAGTCTGAGTCAAGTCTCAAGTATTTCATTTTTTGTCAAGTCAAGTCACAAGTCACAAAAATAGAGACTCAAGTCGACTCGAGTCCAAGTCACCAAGTCACAAGTCCCCATGTCTGGTATAAATAGCACAAAATGTGAAAATCGTGCAATACAGATGTCACCGGGTGACTATGATAGGGCGGAACCAAAAGTGGCGGAGAAAGGTTCCGCCTGAAGACGGTTTCCGCCCGGGCCCGATTTTAAACTACACCACTTTGCTTCCTGATCTCCCTAGCAACGCAGAGCAGGAGAAAATGAGCAACAGGTGGGGTGAATTAGGCTGGCCGTCCACGATTGGAGGAGGGAGTGAAGACAAGCACATAAAAAGGTCCAAGAAGCACAAAGGAAAACAGTTGTTTTCGGGTGAGAGTCCCTTTTTGCCTTGGGCAAACTTTAACACACGCGCCGTCCCTGGAGGGGCCGAAGGGCGCCGTTGATCCGTGACTCACTTATAGTGGAAGGAAAGAGTGCGGCTGCCAAATGAGGCGAAAAGGACGGGGCTGTGGAAACAATTAAAGGGACACTACACCGGTGGGGCTTGTGGTATACTTTGTATACGCTGTGTTGCTGCTTTGCAGACGGACCACGCTGGCTGGATCGCTCTCCTGGGGAAGAGAGAAAGGGGCAGTTAGCTGACGAAGGAATATTGTGGAGTTTCATTTGAGAAAGAGCGGACACAGAGCCATCAAGAGTGCAGTTAATAGCTGCTGTTGACAACTAAGTGTGAGTAACAGCTGTGGTACTTATCTGTGCAATACTTGTACGAAGAGTGGTTTTGGTGTGTTCCTTTGTGTTTTTGAGGGCCCTGGCCCCACTGGAGAGGAAAGCGTGGGCGAGCCGTGGGTTGACCGGAAGCACGGACAAAGCACTTGGTAGGAAGCATCGTTCACCAGTAAAACAGTGGCCCTGTGGGAAAAAGGAAGCGCAGGTGAGTCAGAGGAGTGATAATCAACACGCCGGGCCTGTGAATGACACACATCTCACTCTCATCGGTGGTCCAGCGATCGCCCAACTATCCTCTCGAGGTCGTCGTAGCCAGGTGGCAAGGGCAACCTAAAAACCACGTGAAGTTGTATAAGAGTGCTGTGGGTGAGCTTCACTGATTGATGGTGTTTACGCTTTACTTGCTGTGTGTATGCTGTGCTTGTAGCGTTCAAACTGCCTAGCCTCCGACGAGTCGCGAGACGACGACATCCGTTGTGGCCTGGGTCCTAAGGAGAGCGAGAAAATTGAGCCCTGAGCCCGGGGTGTGTCAACGAGAGCTTCGTTCGTCCATAGAGCAGACAGTGGCGAAACCCAGTGAGTATTACCAAGAGTGTACCGTGCGGACTGTGGGTTGTAGCAGGTGTGTACTGACCTTTCCAACAGAAGCTCGTGGTGAGCGGAGCCCCGACGAAAGTTCGCCCCAACTCGTGACCCCGGTCGTGGAAGAAGGAGGGGGAGTTTGGGAAGCGTTCGGCTCCGTGTCATCAGACCCACTAGCCCCTACGACGCCCGGACAGCTTGAGTGGATGGGCGAAGGAATGCAGTGTACTAACACTGTAGCGAAAATCCACTGTTTGCAAGCAAAGCTCTGTGTGTATGAAGACCCTCCAGTACTGTGAGTAACATAACCTGTGAAGTAAAACTGTTCTGTGCTTATAGCAATTACCTACCTGTGCAAGTGAAGGCTCCGTGTGAAGCGAAGGTCCCCAGTCCCTGTCCCAAGTGGCCCTGGAGGCAAGCAGAAGAACTATTAGTTTTAAATTGCCCTCTCCCCTTTCCCCTTTTTCCCTTTCCTTTTTAAATATTTAATAAAGTTTATTTTAAACGTAGTACACTCGTCTGTCTGGTCATTGGGGTGGTCTTGGGAACCTCCTCGAGGTGGAAGAGTTGAGAGGGGCGTGACCTTTAGTCTATTCGGGTCCGCCCCCGGCCGTGACACATACACCAAATTCTAAATTGGCGTGCATATGATACGCCAGTCCTTCCCATTCACTTTTTTAAACAGGGTTTAGGGTTAGATTTGAGATTTGCTTAAGAAGGTTATTTTATATACAGGTTTCTCCATGTTTTTTTTTTCTATATTTAAGCCATGGTCGCTTGGAGGTTGGGGTTAGAATTGGGGATTGGGTTAGGATGTCATTTTTATATAACAAAAAGTTGTTCTAACCCTAAACCCAAGCGAAAATGGTAAAATATAGCAAAAAATTAAGAAACCAATAAATAAAATGAAAAAAGATGCCCCGTTTAAGTGAATGGGAAGTACTGGCGTATCATATTGCACGATTTTCACACTCCGTGCTATTTATACGCAACTCTGTGAGACTGGTTTGAATCAAGCCTCAGCCAAGTAAGATAAAGTAATGCAAAAGTAACTTTAAAGTAATGCAAGCATTACTTTCCATAAAAAGTAACTAAGTACAGAATTAGTAACTTTTTTTGGGGAGTAACTTAATATTGTAATGCATTACTTTTAAAAATTACTTTCCCCAACACTGATCATTTAGTAAGATCCATGTCGAGCGTCACACCGGAAATAGGTAGAGAAGTTGCCCGTCAGTGTGAGCTCCTCCCTTCCGTCGTCTGATTGGTCTGATTGCTCTCTCACAAGGACTTCTGGGTTGGTAAAGTGCGCGAAGCCTGCTGCAGTGCGGGCTTCGCTGAAGACTGCATTAAGGGGGCAAAGGAGGCGCTGATGAGCACACTTCAAAGCGTAAAAATGACAGATGGGACACCCTATGGACTCGTGGACTAAGCGAGCACGCGCAATTTAAGGCCACGAGACCGAAAGTCCACATGAAGTGCGCCATTTGGGACAGGGCCCAATTCAACCACACCAATCATAACGACACGCCCCGTTTCTAGCATCAAATTACTATCCAAAATATCACAGAAATGAACACTTGAACATATATCAGCGTAATAACAACTACTTGAAAGGACCAAAACCATCTTTCGGAAACTTTTATTGGAAGTGTAAATAATTTTTATATTTAGAGCAGAGTCCCATTCGTTTGAATGGAGAGGGCGGGGTTTATGACTTATACTGCAGCCAGCCACCAGGGGGCGAACAAAGAGCTAGAGGCTTCACTTTTCAAGACTTATGAGGCACACCCGGTTTATCAGAAAGTACATTGTATAAAAAAATGCAGCATTGATGAACATATATTTTTATGTTAATAAAATTATTAGTAAGAGGTCATGCTGAATAAACACTGGCATTACTAACAGTGGCATTATTGCCCAACTCTGAAAAAGTGGATCCTGTCTCCTTCTGATCTTCAGCTTGTTCTGTCGTTCTCTGCAGTGTCTCTGGTTGGTTTTAAATGCAGTTACATTGGTGCCATGTGGCATTATGTAACACTTTCTGCTTTTGTAATTATAGTTAATGGAGTGTATGTGTCAGTATTATAAGGTTAACAGAATAAAATGCCTTTACAGTACGTTTTGTTTTTCTTTATACTGGATGAAACACTAAATGAACATTTAATCATAGTCAGCTGATAGTCATTTACATAATCCCAATATGAAAGATCCCCACAAGGTTTTGAGATGTCTCTGTGTTCCCCTGCTGTCTTTGTTCACTGGTGGTGAGATACAGCTGTCTCGCTTACCTCTTGGGAGGAGGGTGGAGATAATTTCGCTGGGTTTTAGAAGGCTAATCCTGGCGGAGGTTTTGAATGAGCACAGATTTCTCTCACAGGAACGACGGAGGCATCAAACCACTCGCTGCCAGCTTCTGCTGTCAAAGTCTTGAGCACTAAATGATACATTAGATGTGCAATTAAACAATGCCCTCGTTATGGATGATATTAGCCAAATACGCCTATCCAAATGACTCTCATTAGGAGTAAGAGAAGATTGCCATTATTATTTAATGGCTGCATGCACGTTTTATTGTCTCTTTTTATTATTTTGCTCACTTTTTTTTAACTGTTTTATGCAGTCCTGTAACGATTTAGATTTTATTTTGAAAAAGAGATATTTTATTAGGTCGCTGATTTCAGGTCACGCAAATATTTTTACAAAATGTAATGTTTTTAAATTTATGAATTAGGCAGGTGATTCTATCCAAAGCGACTCAAGACCGGAATACACTGCAGGATTTTTGCACTCCTATATGATCATTACATTATCACCAGTGGCGGCTCGTGACTGCTCTTCCGAGGGGTGCAAATTCAAATGATGTGTTAGGAGTGTCATGTGTGTTGCTCCTGTTTTCAAAATACGTGTTTGTTGCGTCATGTGAACCATGTGCATCAAGTGTTCTGTCAAAATAAGTCCCTGCTGCACACGCGTCAAAACCGTTTATGATAAAAGAGACGCTCACGTCCACAAAATACACGCAAGACACTCCCTTAACATTCAACTCTGATTATGTATGAGATTATGCGAGTATCTGGCAAACGCGATCGTCTCTTTTATCATAAACCCTTTAGACGCATCTGCAGCAGGCACTTATTTTGACAAGATATGTCATGCACATAGGTTCATTTGACGCGCCGAACACATACTTTGAAATTACGAACCACACACATGACGGGCTACATACACGTTGTGACAAACTTTGCATCTTGCGCCCTCGATGTCACTGGCAGCCACTGCTTATCACACTGTGCGACATGGATTGTTTAAACTTGAGTAGAACAAGCATGTAGACTGCATGATGATGACATAGCTCTTCCTGCTAAGCTAGATAAAGGTTTTTGCTTTCCAGACCCAGGTTTTAAGGTCCTTAAAAAACAATACGACAAAGATAACTGCACCTATAAAAGTTTTACATTTAAAATTGAAAGGGAAGGTTCATGTTTGGGGGTTTCCAGGCCCTGGCAACATATCACTCCCATCCTGCATGAATTACATTGGCTCCCTGTAAACTACCGTATTCAATTCAAAATCATCCTTCTTGTTTTCAAAGCCCAACACAATCTTGCACCCTGTTATCCTTCAAACCTCTTGACCCCTTTACCAACCAACATGTAACCTACACTCTGGTGATGCCCATCTCCTATCCACTCCTACTTCCCACCCCCGTTCCATGGGTGACAGGGCTTTTAGTGTGGCTGGTCCCAAACTCTGGAATTCCCTCCCACTTGCATTACGGCAAAGCACTTCATTTTCCACATTTAAATCCATGCTAAAAACTCATCTTTTCACTCTTGCTTTTTCTACATACTCATAGTGGCCTTCTTTCTTGTTCCTCTAATTCACATCTTAATATCTCTATTTTTATTTCATTACCAAGGTTATCTCTTTTTGTATGTATTACTTATGTTACTTATGGCGCTTTTCCATTGCATAGTACCCCACGGTTTAGTTTAGTTTGGGTCGGGTCAGCTCACCTCACTTTGGCGTTGTTAGCTTTTCCATCGAGTTTAGTATCACTTCGTAGTGAGAGGGATTTTAGGCGTGTCATTATATTTGCGCTGCCCACAGCTGTGACATCATACAAGTGAGAGGAGAGCGTTGTTGTACATTCCCATACATTTATTTATTTCTCAGTCCGCCACAAAATTAAAATTGGCCACCACAAATAGATGTTTGCACATCGCGTTTATCACTAACTCTGTATCACATGACAGTTTCAAACACCCGCGGCGTCAGCCGACGGCGCTCCGCTGAGCCTCACTGAAGTTGCATTTAAGCATATAATGCTGACGTGCTCGTCGCAAATGTTCCACCACAAACTTCAAGTCTGGAAAAAACTGTTATGGTGTCCCTGATTCTCAACATGTGGATGTTTTTCGTTGCTAAAAGGGAGTTTGGGAACTTATAGCAGAGCACAGACGACAACATGTTTGCCCGAGACAGCGCAAGCTAGCCTAGCACAGGTAAAGCTAGGGATGACGCTGTTAGTGACGTTTCTTTCAGACCAATCAGTGATCTACAGTGTTTTCGTGTCACGTTTGGTATCAGCTCGGGTCGCTTGGAACCCCAACCGAGGTGGTACGAAAAAAAGTATCGGGTACCACGTACTGCACCTAATGGAAAGGCTCCCAAAAGTGGGCTGACCCGACCCAAACTAAACTAAACCGTGGGGTACTATGCAATGGAAAAGCGCCATAAGTGTATAGTGTACATGTACTGCCCCTGTTCTCTGCTTGCTTTGTTGAATCTATCACTTATGTTATTGTCTTTTTATCTGCTTTTATATTTTTTTCATGTTGTTTTTATGTCTTAATTTTACCCTACTGTACAGTGTCCTTGGGTGACTTGAAAGGCGCTTTAAATAAAATGTATTATTATTATTATTATCCCTTTAAGAGAATAGCCAAATCCATACCACAAATATAGCTATAACATATTAGGATCCGTTTCAGAGTGATGATGAAATATTGACAGCCAATCCAAATTCATTTGAATTTAAAGGGCTCATGCATTTAAATGTGAAAATGCAGCATGTAAATTTAGAATAAACAATATTAAACAATATTATCATTATTTAATGTGGACGTTGATAAACAGTATACAGTAAAAAAAATATGTTGCACTTAAATTTGTAAGTTTAATCAACTTGAATTTACAATTCATTTTAACTTTCTTGAATTTTTATTAACTTTATTTTTTATCATTTATAGCAGCTCCTCACTAATCAAGAAAGTTGACTGTAGTAATAATTTTGTTATTGTTCTTGTGAAAATGAACATTTGTTGTTGCTCTGATTTTGCTCTTTTCTCCCCTTGTTTTGCTCAAGCTCCTGTCACTCAAACTCTTATTCTGACATGAAATGGTGTTCTTTAATCCTTAATTAAATACTTCAGCTCACTTCCTCCAAATCAACCCTACAAGCTTTCCTTACTCGCCCATGTCTGAGTGGAGGCTCATAAGAGCCGTAATATCCTGTCACCCCGCCTCCCACAGCTCTTCCAAGGGCTTCGGGAACCAATCAAGCTGGTCGTGCATGCCACCTCAATTAGGGCACTTGCTTTTTGTGTAGTGTCAGTGGAAGCCCCTTGAGGATTATGAATCAAAATGCATTTGCTTCTCTTTTGAAATCCTCCACGTGCAGACCATTTGAATAACAGCTCCGTCAACTCGCAAAGTGCTGCATGTTTCAGTGCGCTAATGCAGAAAGCTTTATGTGTATAATTGCATGCTTTATTCGTGTGATAAATCATGTGCATTTTGTGTAATAACCAAGGGAAATCATTCTTGTTTTTTAAAGGGGGCAGCTATGGCATACTTGGTTCGGTAGATAAGTTAAAATAATGCTGCAATCACGCAAGATTTTTAATTCCATTCATACGTATGTGTATGCCGCACATAGAAAATTCGCACTCCAAAGTTGAAGATTGGTGAACTTTGACCTGTGAATTCATACACCGAAAAAACTGAGTCTTGTAGCCAGTCATCAATTTAAGTCCATAGAACTACAGTGTTAAAGAAAATAAGAAACAGTAAATACAATCTACCATACAACAGTAAAATAAGATTTATTTAATATTTTAGGACAGCAATGCTTTAAAATTCAAAAAAGTAATAGACTTTACCTAAACGATTAAAATAAATCTACTTCTAAAATAAAAATAATTAAGTGACATTTACTTAATTATTTAACAAATGTTTTTCATGCAGTAGATTTTATTTTATTTTGGTAGGTTAGTTGTAGTTTAAACTAAAAAGCAGTAAATTTACTTAAAAAAAGTTTGTGCAAATTGTTACGAGGATTTTTTGAAGTAAATTTTTTTCAGTGTATGACGTGAAGATGTGTGACCAAAAGATGATCTAATCTATACTTCCCAGCATGTGAGCGTAATAACAGTATTGCATAATCCTATTTTGTACAGTAATGATAATAATAGCAACCAAACAATGCAAGTATGTAGTCAAAACAACACTTACATCATATCCAGTTGCTGCCAAAATATGTAGAGGTCTGCATAGACATTTTGTACGCTGAATTATGGGTGACCATGGCATTTTTTTGGAATTTAGTAGATCCTTATATAACTGTAATTTGTTGGTCTACAGAATTACACTGTACAAAATTTGCTGTAATTATGCAGCTGGTTTCCAGTAACTTACTGTAGAAGATAAAGACTGAAAATGTTTCATGTTCATTTAACTCTGAACAAACGGTTGCCAGTAAATGAAATAAATGTAAAATGTAAGTTACTGGCAGCTTGTCAGTAATACCCATTAATACTGTCAGGATCCCGAATGTTATTAAGTGTAGTTAGTCTTGTTTCTGGTGCCGGGATCCTGACACCCCCGTATGCGTGTTCTGTTTGTGTGGAGAGTCACGTGACCTATGTGTTATGTGTGGCACGTGCTTTCCTGTCTTTAGTCTTAACCTAACCCTCCTGTTTCCTTATTATGTATGATTAGTTTCCTCACCTGTTTGTTATTGTCCCCTTATTAGTTCCCCTATTTATATGCCATTGTGTCTCTTGTCTTTGTCGGATCATTGTATTTGTGTGTATCATGTCAGGAGTTCATGTCTTGTTTTTGCCATGTCTTTATTTTATTCTTGTCTTGTTTACTCCCTCGAGGGAGTTTTTGTTTATTAATAAAAGTATTTTGAGTTGAGAGCTGTGGTTCATCCACCACCACCCCTGACAAATACTGTAATTTCTACAGAAATTTTTGACGCCCCAGTGTTTACAAGTGTGGAGAAAGAGGACCGTTCCGACGTTGTTGTATTTTAAATGATACTAATTAATGTCTTTGTGTCACTTTATTATTTAAAATGTGCATTTCATATATGTAACACGTGACCTTTCCACAGCATAACACAATTACGTGAGGTCATGCTGGCGTGTCACACAGCCGGAGATAGACGAGAAGTTGTGGTTTAAAAGTGCATTTTTTTTTGTCAAAAATGACAATTGTTTCGCTAGATAAGACCCTTATGCCTCGTTTGGGATGTTTTAGAGTCCTTTGAAACTCCCTTGAAACTGCAATTTCAAACTGCATTAAATCTGTAATGTGTTGGTGTCCATTAAAGTCCATTAAAATGAGAAAAATCCTGAAATGTTTTCCTCAAAAAACATAATTTCTTCTAGACTGAATAAAGAAAGACATCAACATTTTGGATGGTGGTGAGTAAATTATTATGAGTAGAAAATGGACTATTCCTTTAAAGGGGTCATAGCGTGAAAATCAGACTTTTTCCATGTTTAAGTGCTATAATTGGGTCCCCAGTGCTTCTATCAACCTAGAAAATGTAATCAAGATCAAGCCAGTAACTTTGTTTGGGTAAGCCATTTACTGAAAGCGTGTGAAAAATTAGGTAGTTCAGATTTTGCCTGTTTTGTGAGGTAGGTAGCAAGGCGCATTACAATAATACCGCCCCCTTTATCTGCAATATCCAACCACAGCACTGCCATAGTGCTGAGAGAAAGAGAGAAAGAAAAAAGTACTTGACATCACAATTGAGTTTCAATTACAACAAACCACCATCATTGTGATCAGTGTTTGCCCTTCATCCGCTCATTTGCATATTAAACGACACACCCAAAAACGGCACACTTTTGCTCAGGCCTACAAATTAGCAATGTTTACATGCTATAATAAATTAGCTGTGGAGTATTTTGAGCTAAAACTTCACATATGCACTCTGGGGACACCAAAGATTTATTTTACATCTTAAAAAATCTCATAATATGACCCCTTTAAGTATTTGTTTGGGCACCATTTTGAATCTGTTGATTTTACACCGGTATCGGAGCCCTACAATAAGCAAAGTACCCAAAAATACATTTCAAGTGGGAATAGTAATGTTTAGCATGCATGGGGGCCCTGGTTCAAATCTCGGTCTCATATATAATTTTATAACAAATAAATTAATAATAAATAAACCAAGTGAAATGGTAACTGGCAATGACAGCCAGTGATCACCATGCATTTTCATTTTATGGAAATGAGCGGCGTTGACATTTTGATGATAGGTCCTTTTGTGTTCCACAGGAAATAACAGCTTTGAGGTGGAACAATGGAAAGCTTAATGACATTGTAAATTGAAGCAGAACAGTGGCCGTAACTAAGATCAATGAGGGGACGCATGGGAGTGGGCTTGGAGCTGTTATTCAGTAGTAATGGCTGATTGATTGAGGTCTAACGGAGGCCCGTGTGTTATTAGTTTTGTCAACAAAACACATATGAGAATAACAGAGCTTGCTCTCTATCTTACAACACCACCGTATCAATCAGCACTGTTGACACTGTATCAATGTTGTTCAATACAACCCGCTCACCAAAGTCATTTGTGATATCCAGCCGTATTTTTGAGATAACTGCAGGTAAAAAAAATGAACCTTATTACTGGTTTCACAAATGACCCTGTAGAGTCCCTTTATGTGCAGTTGACAGGCATGTCAATCAAACCCTGAACAAAAAACAAAACTACAGTGACACTTCTAGCCAAGCAGACGCAGAGTCAATGTGAGGCGGGGTTTTTTACTCAACCTGCATTGCAGATTTTCATGATATTGAAGGCAGGGTGGATTAAAATATTTTGCTGAGGATAGCTTTTCTGCAACCTCTTTTTGACCTAAGTGTGCACACTTTTTGATTCGGCTCCAACACAGAGAAAAGCGAAGTCACGTTCATACTAGTTTAGGAAAAAGTATATTAACAGTGTGTGCCGTAATGGCATTTTTTCCTAAATGTCTGTTCCGAATGTCATT
The DNA here is from genome assembly GCF_027580225.2 of Misgurnus anguillicaudatus. NCBI lineage: Eukaryota > Metazoa > Chordata > Actinopteri > Cypriniformes > Cobitidae > Misgurnus > Misgurnus anguillicaudatus. The sequence continues at coordinate 16,615,031 of NC_073354.2, forward strand.
TATCATTTAGAAAGACCAGAAAGCAATTTGATCTGTAAATAACGCTGGATTTGGATAATGAGAAATATAATGCAGTATGATACAATTTGGATTCAGTCTTTGGAGGGATGTATTTCAATTTACGACACAAGAAAATGAACATAGAATGAAGATGAAACGAAAAGTGTCAGTTTAGCTTGTTCAGAATTTAATTATTGTGGATGAGAACCAGACAATTTAAATGTGCATGTTAACTAACTGCTTTAGATCTTAAGTTTCTTGCAAATGAGCTAGAATATATTTTCAAATTAATCTTAATGATCGATTTCAATTTTGAAGGTGGGATCATTGTATCAATCTGCGTAATAATGAGCACTCAGACAGGATGGATGTACAGAATAAGAGCTGAATCACTATAATATCATATCTTGATCCAAATATCAGTATAATGTCATACCGCTAGGTCTCTGCTGCGCACTGCTACTGTCAAGGAGGATTTACATGAAAGTCCTGCTATAAAACCTCTAAAGCCTATAAAACCCTGACACAAGCAGTGCAATGTCTGAACTGTGCAAAACTCCCATACACACACACACACACACACACACACACACACAAGCAAACCTCCGCGTTTTTCCGTCAAAATGCGTATCACTGATGCACCTTTCTTCAAGCATTTGCTTTGAGAGAGTGCATGTGTGTGCGTATCGTGCCCGATTTAACTCTCTTTCGGGCATTTCTTCTGTTACATAACCTCAGCCAAGCAGATTTGGGCGCATCTGACTGAATGTGCATATTTTCTTTCAACTCCAGAACCCATTTGAAATTCAGACAAGCCAAAACACTGTCGACAGAAGAGAAGAAAGGCTAAGCCACGGTTGAATGCATCACGACACTTTGGGGGTAACAGTATCCATATAGCCAGCGCTTCTGATTATCAGATAATACCCCAGGGAGTGAAAACTGGCTTGATGTGCGGGGATCACTGGGCCTGGTCAAACGCTTGAAGTGTGACCCCTCCATAAATGAGAATGAGAGGAAGACAACCGTAGAATTAAAGGAACAGTTCACCCAAATTGAAAAAGGAAATATAAAACCCATATGACTTAAGTGCTTAGTTTGTTTCTGCTCATATAAATACACTCGATTATGTTGTATAGTGAATGAATAGTCCAAAGTTGTAATGTGATTTGTGGTTTACTTTTCAAAGTCTCAGAAAGGTCATAAATGCGGTAAGTTACTGTACAGTATGTCATGTATTTTTCCACTGTAGCCTCCGAGAACATGTTTGTTAACTTCATATGCTATTTCTTTTGAAGGACAGATTAACCACAGGGGGATTTCAGGACTCACACCTTATTAAAGTGCTTGTCTTGGGAAATACTCACCTAGTATGACATGCGGAACCTCAAGCTGATTTTTCTTTCAAGCAGTAAGAAAATGTGTTTGTCCGTCAGTGCAAGTTGAGCTAAAGGGCATAGCAGGTTAATCAATTCCAGACAGACGCCTTGGTTAGACGTGATGCAGAAACAGTGGTTTCCACGACAGCGGACTGCGGTCTTTGCGTCATAGCTTGTGTACTGTATATCATAAAGTAGTACAATGCATTGATAAATAGCTGCAGCCTGACCAGCACTGTGATGTATGGATTTAATATCTCAATGTTATCAAGCTGTACTTCAGCTGTGGTTGTTTATGAGAGGGTGATGTTCAAAGAGAAATACTTTGCCAGCAAGCAAGGTTTGCCCACATTAAACTTAATGTGTGTAAGTATATGCCAGCATACACTAATATCTAAGGTCTCACTCATTTCTAATTTGTGAGACAGACAGAGAGACACTCAGACAAACAGTGGCACCGATAGACAGGCTGTCAGACAGACAGACAGACAGACAGACAGACCAATAGACAAACCGTAAGACAGACTATCAGACAGACAGTAGAATAGGGAGACAGTGAAATAGGCATATAGACATGTTTTCAGACAGACAGACAGTGAGACATGCAGACAGGCAGGCTATCAGACAGACAATGAAATAAGTAGGCTGTCAGACTGGAAAACATTGAGACAGACAATGAAACAGACAGACAGAAGGACAGCCAAATAGACAGGTTTTCAGACAGACAGACGGACAGAAAGTAAAATAGGCAGACAGTGAAATAGCCATATAGACAGGTTTTCAGACAGATAGACAGACAGACAGTGAGACATGCAGATAGGCAGACTATGAGACAGACAGAGATATAAGTAGGCTGTCAGATAGATAGACTGGCAAACAGTGAGACAGACAATGAAACAGACAGATAGAAAGAAAAAACAGTGAGATAGACTATCAGACAAATAGACAGATAGACAAACAATGAGACAGATAGATAGGCAATCAGACTGATAGACAGGCTGTTAGACAGACAATGAAACAGACATACAGATAAGCAGACTATCAGACAGACAGAAATAAAGATGCTGTCATCTAGATAGACTGCCAGACAGTTAGACAGACAAACAGGCTTTTAGACAGACATACAGACAGACAGACAGTAAAATAGGCAGACAGTGAGACAGATAAACAGGCTTTCAGACAGACAGACAGACAGACAGACAGACATGCAGATATTAGATATTATAAAGATGCTGTCAGCTAGACAGACTGTCACACAGTTAAACAGACAGAAAGACAGACTCTTAGACAGACAGACAGTCAGACATACATCAAAATAGGCAGACAGTAAGACAGCCAGATAAACAGGCTTTCAGACAGACAGACAGACAGACAGACAGACAGACAACAATATGGACAAACAGACAGTAAAATAGGCAAACAATGAGATAGACATATAGACAGGCTTTCAGACAGACAGTGAAACAGACATAAAGAAAGACAAACAGTGAGACAGACAGTGAAACAGACATACAGAAAGATAAACAGTGGGACAGAGTATCAGACAGTAAGACATACAGATAGACAGACTGTCAGACAGACATTGAAATGGACAGACAGACAGACAGGAAGGCAGACAGACAGACAGACATACTTTCAGTTAGACAGACAGTGAGACATACAGATAGACAGACTGTCAGACAGACATTGAAACGTACAAACAGACAGACAGGCAGGCAGGCAGGCAGACAGGCAGACAGACATACATACTTACAGTTAGACAGACAGTGAGACATACAGATAGACAGACTGTCAGAAAGACATTGAAATGGACAGACAGACAGACAGACATACAGACATACTTACAGTTAGACAGACAGTGAGACATACAGATAGACAGGCTGTCAGACAGACATTGAAACGGACAGACAGACAGACAGACAGACAGACAGACAGACAGACATACTTATAGTTAGACAGACAGTGAGACATACAGATAGACAGGCTGTCAGACAGACATTGAAACGGACAGACAGACAGACAGACAGACAGACAGACAGACAGACAGACAGACTTTCAGTTAGACAGACAGTGAGACATACAGATAGACAGACTGTCAGAAAGACATTGAAATGGACAAACAGACAGACAGACAGACAGACATACTTATAGTTAGACAGACAGTGAGACATACAGATAGACAGGCTGTCAGACAGACATTGAAACGGACAGACAGACAGACAGACAGACAGACAGACAGACATACTTTCAGTTAGACAGACAGTAAGACATACAGATATACATGCTGTCAGACAGACATTGAAATAGACAGACAGACAAGCAGACAGACAGACAGACAGACAGACAGACAGACATACTTTCAGTTAGACAGACAGTGAGACATATAGATAAACAGACTGTCAGACAGACATTAAAACAGACAGACAGGCAGACAGACAGAAATACTTTCAGTTAGACAGACAGCGAGACATACAGATAGACAGACTGTCAGACAGACATTGAGACGGATAGACAGACAGACAAGCAGGCAGGCAGGCAGACAGACAGACAGACAGGCAGGCAGGCAGGCAGGCAGGCAGACAGACAGTCAGACAAACAGACAGACATACTTTCAGTTAGACAGACAGTGAGACATACAGATAGACAGACTGTCAGACAGACATTGAAACGGACAGACAGACAGACAGGCAGGCAGGCAGGCAGACAGACAGACAGACAGAGAGACAAACAGACAGACATACTTTCAGTTAGACAGACAGTGAGACATACAGACAGACAGACAGACAGACAGACTGTCAGACAGACATTGAAACGGACATACAGACAGACAGACAGACAGACAGGCAGGCAGGTAGGCAGGCAGGCAGGCAGGCAGACAGACAGACAGACAGAGAGACAAACAGACAGACATACTTTCAGTTAGACAGACAGTGAGAAATACAGACAGACAGACAGACAGACAGACAGACAGACAGACAGACTGTCAGACAGACATTGAAACGGACATACAGACAGACAGACAGACAGACAGGCAGGCAGGCAGACAGGCTGGCAGGCAGGCAGGCAGACGGACAGACAGACAAACAGACAGACATACTTTCAGTTAGACAGACAGTGAGACATACAGATAGACAGACTGTCAGACAGACATTGAAACGGACATACAGACAGACAGAAAGACAGGCAGGCAGGCAAGGCAGGCAGGCAGTGAAACTGACATGCAGATAGACAGACTGTCAGACAGACAGTGAAACGGACAGACAGACAGATAGCCCTGTGCAGATCAGTTGTCTTTGACAGACTCATAAATATGGGCTCAGGGAGATGGCAGCAAACTCAATTTGTTTTCCAAGCAAAAACCTTCAAACCACCTCTCATGTCAGCACATAGAGATGGATTATAAGTTTTATTCTTCATTCCCTCTCTCACAGCCCGGCTCCGTCTTTCTGCCGTCTGCATCCACATATATACTGTATGTGATTAGGGTAGTTTACCAGGCACGGCTGCCTAACGCCCAGTTTTCCCAAGTCATTTTGCATTATTTATTTGAATCCATCATAAAAATACAGTGAATGGTGCATTTTAATATCTAACAACTGTTCTGTTTGGTCTATTCAGTCCATGATTTGCTCAAGCTCAAATCTTCTATTTAAAGCTGTCAAAATTAACATGTTTGCGCAGACAGTTAATTAAATATGTTCAATGTTGTTATCTGTGATGTTGTTGGCACATATATTTAATTGGCATTAAGGGTGTTGCTATAGAGCTTCCATAATTGGAATTGGACATGGGAAATGATGTGTATGCACACATGTATGCTTTATGATCAAAGTTCTCTGCCCTGCTACACAACTCCCCATTATTCTCCAGCCCAACCAATTATACATCATCACAGTAACATTCATTCAAAGAGCTGGGCATGACATTAGACCTTCACTGGTTAATCTGCATCAGTCATCACGTATGCCAATGACATTTCTCTTAGACTGTAACATTTGATTCACTTTCCAGCGCTGAAAGGTTGTACAGAGATCTGAAGGTGTCTATAACTATCTTGATCATGTAACAAAGGGTAAGTGAGATCACAAGACTTATCTGCGATGTCATCTGTGCCACTCAAAAACGATTCTCATCCTTTTCATCCTACAGTTACATAATCTTAAGGAGACAAAAGAAGGAGTTTTTCTTTGGTGTGGAAGTTAAATGTGCTATTAGGTCACAGGGTGGTTGTTCCTGAAGGAACTTTAAAGACACATACATCTCATGTATAGTACCGTTCAGACACATCTGAGGCTGAGACTAACCTGTACCATGCCATAGTGCATACACAATATCAAATTCTCATTATCAAAGTGCTCTCCATCCACAGTACATCACCTGGAGTCTTCTGGTGATATCACCGTCCCATTAGAATAAATGAAATACAACAAAAAGAGAAATAAAAGGAGGTAACAGGGGCTGATTTCAAAGCGTCTCCCCTCTGGGGAAATCAGAGTCTAGGTCCCTCTGCGGCCTTCATGAAGTCTGTCTGGATGATGGGTACAGTGTTTCTTGGCTGTGTTTATCTTTAATGAGGTGCCACAGGGTTTGACTTCACCCGTGCCCACAGTCTTCATTACGGAGGTTAAACGCTACCTAGTTAGAAGTCCATTTTTGAGTTAACCCGCTCTCACAGACAATTCTTTGATTTGACACCCCAAAGGCAAAGAATCTGAGCAGCTCTCACTGGGGTGCCTGGCATTGCTCTGCGGGCACACTTGGCACCCAGGGAATTTTACGATTGCTTGGAGAGGTGCTGCTTCAGAAGGATGCTAATATAGATGGTAATAGAGGATTCTCCTTACGGGCATTAAAATAAACTCTTCCTGTTTTGTCTGCAATGGTTGTAATGAACAGGATATGGCATGCTAAAATGAAATGATAAATTATGCATCAACTATCATACTGTCAATGTTTTTTTAATGGGACCCAATTGTAATGATCATCACTACATGAATGTGCAGTTTAAATCAAACAAGAATAAAGGACTTTATTGGTGCGTCTACTCACACCACATTCCCACACAGTAGGGAATTTTTTTTTACCGCTAAATGGGTGGGAACACGCATTCCCATTGCTCATTTTGAAATACAAGCGATCAAACATCGCTTATCACAGTAGGTCTGTAATTTGAATGGGGATTTGTTGAAGTGGCCTGAAGCAGTCTTCGCTTTACCTCGACAGACTGTGTGACGGTTCCTCCATACCAACATGGGTTGTCTGATGTAGGCCACATTTAAATGCAAAGGCACATTTCGCATGCCAGCCTCCTGTTTTCTTTAACATAACTAGTTGGAAAGTTATAGCCAAGATCACTTAGAAGTGTCACTTTGAACCAAGGCAATAAAATCCATATAGACATTAAGGAGACACATTAACTATTAAAAACATGTTTGCGCACAAAGCATTATGTTGGGTGTCTTTTTATTTTATTTTCCACCCATTGTGTACTTTGTTTCCATATGCCAACCATTTGTTTCTCCCACTGACTCATGATAACATTAAATCTTCCCTCTTTTCCCTCCTGTTTGTTTTTTTTCCTCTGTGCCCTCTTTGTTTTGCCCCTGCATGTGCGTTAAATATCCCCCACGGATTACACTGGCCAGTACGTGCGTGTGTGTCTGCTCGGATAACTGGGTGTGCATGGGTGTGAGCTGTAGGTCTTTATAGATGGCTCTCTTGGGACTGTTTATACTCACCAGCCTGGTGTAGTGGGAGGTTTGTTGCCCATTACAGTGCTGTGTGGTCTGCAGCAATAGAGGTTTCAGTAACGGGTGAGTCATTTTCACAGCATTACTTCAGTGTCTATACGATCTATCAGAATACCCACACTCCCAGGGGAAAGTCAGCGTCACGTTACCTGAGTCACAGAGATGAAGGACAGAGGAAGATGAAGGAGTGAATAGGAATGACTTGCTGCTCATTAGAGCTGTGCGATGACAATTTTGATTTTTTTCAACATTAACAATTTTTTTTTCGCCATTTTAAGCATACCAGCTATTGTACATCATACGATTCAAATGATTCCACTGACAAGCAAACATTTGAAGAGGGACCTCTGGATTTATACACTACAATGTTAAATTGGGATTATGTAAGTACAGTGAACAAAATACGTACATATTGTGCCTTTAAATTAATATTACCTGCATTTTCGTTTGAATGGATCAAATGTTTTATTCTGATAAGAACAGAATGTCTGTTTCCCACTGTTGAGCTTATATACACGACTTAAAGAGTGGGGGAAGAACAGTGAATTCAGAAGCTCAATGGAGAAAACCACCTTCACAGATAAGTCTGTAATTATCAACCTTCACGTGCTGACATTCTTGCCAACAAGTTACGTGTTAAGTCGGTATAAATGTGGCCAATCAATGCTGCATTCAAAAGAAAGCAGAAGCCACAAGCTCCATGATTTATCCACATAAATATGGTGGATATAAACGTACATGAGAAAAAAATAATGTGCCTTTTGACCCAAGCAAGTCAAGTTCAGGTTTGCACACGGTCTAATTATTTCCAACCCTGCAGGGTACATAAAAACACACCTGTTTTCAGCAGCAGACTACATCACCTCTTCCATCTTCCTGTTAGTTGTGGTGGAAGGAAAGTGGTCTATTTATCTGCGCCCACCTGCTGTATTCCCTTTATCCACCTTTTCCCAGCAACCCTAGGAGAGCGGTGATAATTATGTCATGGGGAATGAGTGAGTCACCGTCTGCATGTGTATGTAGGTGCACAATGTGATTTACTCTAAAGGGGGTCAAATCAATGTTAGTATCAGTAATGCCTTTTTTGTTGTAAAATGTTGTTGGGTTTGTTGTGTGCCAATGTGTTATTGTGTATTTGTTTTATATTAATTGTGGCTAGTTAGATGTCAGAGCAGTGTAGTTTGTATGTGTACAGTAGTTGGTAAAATTGTGTTCCTGTAGCTCACTTTGTGTTACCAGTGCAGAAGGTCATGGGTTCATCCCATTGAACACACATACACATAAAATCATGGTACTGTAATTCACTTTAGATAGAGAAAGTCTTCCAAATGCATAAATGTAAACGTATAGGAATTAGCTGAAATGGATCTTGAGCAGCCAGACATGAAGTCTATCCTTCACGACAAGTCATATTTGACCCAACCATGGGTTTAAACCATAGACTCAGTGCTGGCCCGAGCCTCTTAGGGGCCCTAAGCAGAATTTGTTTGGGGGCCCCCTCCCACCATTTTTGTATGAATTAAAAATTATTATTATTTTTTAGAGCTACAGAAGTGATTTTCTCTTTGTCTTGGATTCTTTGATCAACACTAATGACACAGACTTAAAGGGGTCATAGCGTGAAAATCTGACTTTTTTCATGTTTAAGTGCTATAATTGGGTCCCCAGTGCTTCTATCAACCTAGAAAATGTAATAAAGATCAACCCAGTAACTTTGTTTGGGTAAGCCATTTTTTGCAAGCCTGTGAAAAATGAGGTCGTTCAGATTTCGCCTGTTTTGTGAGGTAGGTAGCAAGGCGAATTACAATAATACCGCCCCCTTTATCTGCAATATCCAACCACAGCACTGCCATAGCGCAGAGAGAAAGAGAGAAAGAAAAAAGTACTTGACAGCACAATTGAGTTTCAATTACAACAAACCACCATCATAGTGATCAGTGTTTGCATTTCATCAGCTCATTTGTATTTTAAACGACACACCCAAAAATGGCACACTTTTGCTCAGGCCTACAAATTAGCAATTTTAACATGTTATAATAAATGATCTGTGGAGTATTTTGAGCTAAAACTTCACATAAGCACTCTGGGGACACCAAAGATTTATTTGACATCTTTCAAAAAAACTCATTATATGACCCCTTTAAGTAGGTTAATTGAGATTACTGTCTCTTTAAGAGAAGCACGGACCTGGTTTCTGCCTAGTCTATACATAAACCTAGACATAAATGTTTTATTGGAAAAAGAGTACTGTGGAGATCATTTTGTTTGTATGTGCCCTGTCAAGAACAGAAAGATGTTATGTTCGCTTGCTTTTTTTGCTTTGCTGAAACGCGTCTTCACATGTGTGCACTACCGAGTGCACTTAAGCACGCATGCACACAGACGGGGGACGAATTACAAACGACGCAGCATAAAAACCTTAAGCGTTAAAACCTTAAGTGCTCTATTCCTCAAATTTATGCTAATGGACTACAGTATGACACACAGTAGAGTAACTCTCTCTAAAGTTTAAACATCAAGTGAAGAGTTTGGTTCAAAAACGCGATAAACGCCATTTTTGAAAAAAAAAAACGAGTTACTGCCAAAATCAATATTATATCAGGTCATTAATTAAAAGTAAATTCTTAATTTTACGCCAAATCCAATACCCGCCATGATATTCTGTCATACAGTATTTTCTCCCTTTTTTCCCAAAATGCGACAAACGCCACTCCTCCTTTTTTACAGAACGCAATAAATCCATTCCTGATATTACAGCCCACCAGTCACGCAATGTAAACAAACAATGGTGGCGCGCTGAGTACACAGAGTCCTAGTTTTCCTCATCTACTTTGTACTTCGTGATCAACAAACAAAACAAAATAATACTTTAATTGCATTGTAAACCTGTGATGGTTTTCTGTGACGGGAAAGAAACGTAAGCCATCAACATCTAATAATTTCCGCGAGAGGCACTCGGTTGCTTGTTCTCCCGACAGCATCAAGCCCATCATGCTAAAACATTGACCCCAGAGGATCTTATGAAAACTTTACATTATTTTACTCAAAGTCAACGAAAATCGAGCGGGACCAAAACATTTTACAGCTGATCACTGTGAAAATGTAAAGAGACAAGTATAACCGCAGCAATGTGTTCTTAATATAACAAGTGTTTTGGAAAATGCCAATGTTTATTTTTTTAGTCATTGTATACCACTAGTCAACTAAATAAATATAAAATGGTAAAGATGAATGCACATTTATACATTGATTTAAAAGATTTATAGCATTTTGAAATAAAATACTGTCATGGATTTATTGCATTTTGTGGAAAAAATAATTAGTTTTTATAATAAATCTTTGAAAATCAAGTTATGGATTTGATTTTTTTTATGTTTTTATAACCTAAAGATGCTATGTGAAAGTTTGTAACAGAAAAGAGTGGTTTTCATCTTGTCACTTTCTTGGTATGGAAAACACGTTTTTACCGAAATTTGTCAAAATGGATTTATTGCGTTTTGGAACCAAACTCTTCAAGTGTTCTGATCTCTGAAGGGCGTAGTGAGGATCACCTCTGACTAGAGCTGGACCGGATACATTTAACATGTGCGTCCAGAAACCTGCTCACTTTAGCGAATTTTTGCAGGTTAAATTGTTTAAAATCACTTGAAATGTTAACATTTGCAGCCTTTGAAACACGTCCAAATGATAAACTTTCCCTATTAATCCGCAAATCGCATGCGAGCCGAACTGTGGGTCGATCACGGATCAACTGCGATCTGTCACACCACTGCTGCTGCACAAATTAAACACACTGTAAATAATCATGCAAACATACCTTTATCTTGCTCTTTTTTTACTCCTCTGTCCTTTTCTTCTTTCTCTTTTCAGCACCAGAGGGATACATCCCTTTTTTGTGACATGGCTTATTATTTATTACAGTGACCGGCACCTGCGCATATTGTCAATTCACGCGAGGTGTCTATATTGCGCATGACTCAAACGCTATCACTACAGACACACAGCAAAATCAGAATTTTCTTGTCTTGAATTATTCATTTATTCATTCGTATTCTTTCATTCATTTATATTACTTGTATAAGTTGTTTAAATGTACAAAAAAAAAAAACGATTGGGGGCCCCCTGGTAGCCACGAGGCCCTAAGCAGTCGCTTAGTTTGCTTATGCCTCGGGCCGGCCCTGCATAGACTGTATTTTATTTAAACCATAGAGTGTAAAAAAGGTGGACGTAGTATCCGTGATGTCACCCATAGGTTTCTGAAGGTCATTTTTGAAGCTAATAGTAGGCGGTCCCTGCCGTCGCCATCTTGGCCGTCGTCACCACGCATCAATCGCGGACATCCGAAAATGGGTAAATAGGCGCGACGTGGGTGAAGCTGAGGTGGCTGGTTGCTAAAACCACGCCCCCCTAGCTCGACTCTATTGACAGCAGTGGCTGTTCAACCGTCACTCAAGTGGCCACACCCTTAATTTTGCAGAACTTTAAATCTAATTTAAACGGATGAGTTACAAAAAATTTCACCCCTTCACAGTTGTCATGAAGGGCAAAATTAGCTATATAAACCAAAAACCAATGGCGTTGCGAGTGGTGGACTTTGGGTGCTTGAGCTCATTATGTTTTTTCAAGTCCCTGATCTTTTGTGGATTGAAAACGAAATTTAATTGATTTTATCATCATTACTTCTAAGTTTAATTCGTTTCACATGAACACTTTTATTAGTTTAACATTTTTAAAATATTATTTTAGAAATATTAAATCCAGAAAAGTAAGAAAATATGTAAAGAAAAATCCATCTGGTTCTGCTCCATTTCATGTACTTAATGAATGAGTTCATACCTTTAACCAATGTTTCTCTTTATCTGCTCTGAAACTGTAGGGTTTGATTAAAGAGTGCCTTTATGGACAAATGGAGAGAAAGTGTTAGTCCAGTAAAAAGGCAATGCCTGAGAAAACCTTATTGTGATATAGAGGAGATTCCCTGCATAAGGGGTCATGTTCACAGGCTGTAGACTGTTGTGTGTTGTTGGTCCACCCCTGCGTCTGAGAGATTGTGTGGTGTTTTAACTCTACTGTGTGGTGCTGTCAATATATCAGATATTTATAGGAGACTAATTGACCCATTCAGAAATAATTGTAGTTTTTGTGCATTCAAGGGCAACTCTTATAAGTCTTTAAGTGCTGTGAGTCACAATGTGCATTATGCAGAAAATATAATATGTTGAATAACCTACGAAATCATCCAGCTACCTCTAGAGCAACCATTGTGTAATTAATTAAAAATAGGTATTAAAAATAGGTAATTAATTAACAGTTTAAGAAGGAATTGTATTGTTGAAACATCTCCTGCAGTTTACTGTTAAAGGTCCAATTCTTTCTGTGTTTTTGAAGCATTGATTGTGTTAACAGTGCCTAATATAACATGTCTTCATGCTTCACGTGTAAAAAAAGCGGTATTTTCCACACAATTGACTTATCTGTATACCACCTGTTTCACTGTCCTCAAAACGGGCTGATGTCTTTCTTGTTCTATGAAGCCCCACCTTTCTGATTGTGTAGCCTAGTTTGTTTAGTGTTTCGTAATTCGATAGCAGCTAAACTTGCCGTTAGCTTAGCTGGCGACTGACGTATTCCTGTAGGCGGAGTTTAGTCAAAAAACTGTTCTAGAGACGTCATTAAAGCAGGAAGTAGAGGGCTGTAGTCCAAACCGGCCATTTGCTGTAGGCTTTGAAAGGGGAATTCTGTTAAAAAAATATATCGCCTGGCAGTGAACTTTGAGCTTTATCATTTTACAGGTATTATTTATGATATTATAGCAACGTTACACACTAACTAGGGTTTAAAAATGGGATCAGAAAGAACATGACCTTTAAAAACAGCATCTGCCCTTGGTTACAAAAACAACCCAAATATTTATTGTGCTCAGTAATTATGATGCTGATAGTTTCAGCCCACTGAAAATGAGTTTTAACTTATTTTAGTAATGCCAAGTATTTATAAATACTGTATCTATACATTTGTATAGAATAGATGTTCATTTATTGCTATAGTACTTTTGTATTGTTTTAAAGACATGTAAATGATGGGAAATGGTGTTGCGGTTACAGCGATGATACGGGCTGACTATCAGCCAATCAGATATGAGAATCAGAAAGAACTGTTGTATAATGCATAATTTAGGTACATTAACAATACCAACAATTGTCTGTATGTTTATGGTTGGACATATAGAACCATAAAACAAACACATGTATTAACATTTTCTCAATGAACATTGGCAATACTACTTGTGAAAATAATTGTACCTGTAGCTTCGTAATTGTTGTGTGTGTGTGTGTGTGTGTGTGTGTGTGTGTGTGTGAATGTGTGTGCCTGGTAATTATCACGTTGTGGGGACCAATTGTCCCCATAAAGATAGGAATACCAGTGTTTTTGTGACCTTGTGGGGACATTTTGATGTCCCCATGAGGAAACGTGCTTATAAATCGAACAGAATGATGTTTCTTGAAAATGTGAAGTAGCAGAAGGGTTTCTGTGATGGTTGGGGTTAGAGAATGGGGCGGGTTAGGGAAATAGAATATACAGTTTGTGTGGTATAAAATGCATTACGTCTATGGAATGTCCCCACAAAACATGGAGGGGGGTGAAGCTTATCCGTCTCTGTTTGTCAGAGATACTCAAGTGAGTTGAGATCTGCAAAGTGCCTGTTTAGCAAGATTCATGAAAGAAAAATCTCTCTTTGAAGAACAATGCATTCAGAGCATTTAGATGACTGTAATGGCAGAGAAATAGCAAAAACAAGGAAAGTAAGAAGGAATAGAACAACTCAACCTGCATGACAAAAAGCTGAGGGGGAGCGGGCCTGACCGAGAGCATGTGCCGCTTTGAGAAATCTCTCATCTGTCAACTAAGAGCCCAGAAAAGTTTGTGTGCTTTGAATTACCTAATGCAATAAACCCAGGAACAGAAAGCTTTTCAGCCTCTGTTTCTTTCAAAGTCTAAAACTGCATGAACTTTCAGAAGCAATCTGACTTTGATTTTATAAGCATTGTCAGACTTGGAGATGCTTGAATCCGTTTTGTCTGTCTCTGTCTCTTAAGCAATTGCTATCATCACATTTCATTATAATGCTGTCTACTCCACCGAAATGGCACTGCTGTCGGTCATGGAATCCAATTGCTAATGCAGAATCCAAATTCTCAGTTCTGATTCCGCTAGACCTGTCTCCAGCATTTAACACATTCAAACATCATATCCGACTAGCCACCATATCATCGCTAGGGATCACAGGTACTCGCGTATTCAAATCTTATCTCTCCGATAGATCCTTTAGGGTGTCGAGGAAGGGTGCACTGTCCACAGCTCACCAGATGGTATGTGGCGTCCCTCAGGGATCAGTAATTGGTCCACTCCTTTTCTCCATTTACACAACATCCTTGGGACCTATCATACAGGCATATGGCTTCTCTTACCACTGCTATGCTGATGACACTCAGACCTTCTTCTCATTTCACCCAGATGATCCCACCATAGCAGCACGCATTACAGCATGCCTAGAAGACATCTCGGCTTGGATGAAGAAACACCACCTACAGCTAAACCTAGCTAAGACGGAGCGGCTTGTATTCCAGCACAACCCAAGATACAGCACAACCTATACATCCAACTTGGCAACACAACCATTACTCCTTCCCAAACTGTTAGAAACATCAGTGTAGTCTTTGATGACGAATTGTCCTTTACCGATAATATTGCAAAGACAGGCGATTTGCGTTATACAATATCACAAAGAAACGGCCATCACTTACAGAGCATCCCTTACAAAAATTAACCCAACTCTTGATTCAGGCCATTGTAATGCCACTCATTCTTCTTCTTTTTTTTTTTTTGCTGTAAAGATGACATTATTTATTTGATTTGATTGATTACTTTTACATTACATTTTACTCTTCACCTCTAGAAATAATCTTTATATTCATGTAAAATCAAGAATTCATTCACATGACCAACGGTATACTACTTATATTATCTTAGTTACACCCCCCAATCCCGTTCCTCATCTCTGGATAATAGTTCATTTTTACATTTTGTTGATAACGAAAAATATTGATTTCGAGCAATGTTGTCTCCAAGCTATTAGGTTTTGGTACATTTGGTTAAAGACGCATTAATTAAAAGCTTAAAGTGTCCCTTTAATGTGAAAATTTGGACACTGCTGTTTTTTTTACTGTGGTCAGCATTTGCTTGAGCCTTGTGGAGGTAACACAATTTTGTCCTGGTTTACCACCATGAGAGCAGTCAACACAGGTAGCAGATTCAGCAGACAGTTGATAAGCCTGTGCTTTTGTCACAGATAAACTGTGGGACATTTATATTAACCTCTGTTGTAGTGAAATGTCTGGGAAGCACACTCATATCTGTGCTTACACACAGACTGGATGACTACACACAGAGATAATGGTCGCATTATCTGTGTAAAATACTTACAATGCAGCTTATAAGGGAGCTTTAACTATGTGCCCATTACTATTACCCATTTTAGTATGCAAAATAATAATAATAATAATAATAACATGTTGCTAGACACGCGTCTAAAGGGTTTATGATTATAGAGACACTCACATTCACAAAATATTCACAAGACACTCACTTAAAGGTCACATTCTTTCTGATCCCATTTTTAAACCCTAGTTAGTGTGTAATGTTGCTATAATAGCATAAATAATAGCTGTAAAATGATAAAGCTCAAAGTTCACTGCCAGGCGATATATATTTTTTTTAGCAGAAATCCTCTTTCAAAGCCTTTCAAAGCCTACAGCGAACGGGCGGTTTGGACTACAGCCCTCTACTTCCCGGATGAATGACGTCAATAAAACAGTTTTTTGACTAAACTCCACCCACAGGAATACGTCAGTCGCCAGCTAAGCTAACGGTAAGCTAAACTGCTATCGAATCACAACACACTAAACAAGCTACACAATCAGACCTCGATACGTATTTCTGAAGGAGGGACTTCATAGAACAAGGAAGACATCAGCACGTTTTTAGGACAGTGAAAACAGCGCTATACATATAAGTAAAGCGTGTGAATTAAACCCATATTTTGACATGATGAGCTACACACATGATGGGGTAAATACATGTTGTGACAAGCTTTGCATCGTGCGCCCTCGAAAAAAAAATCACCGGGCGCCACTGCTGACTAAGACTAATCTTTATAGTCAAAAATTAGCAAAGATTGTTCTTACCTGTTAAAAACCTTTTTTTACTGTATACAGTATATTTATAAGTATTTATCACTCCAGCATTTTCGTATTATAGTTTACCACATGACACCAAATATTAACACATATCAAGAAACAGAGTCTTACTGGAAGACCCTTTTCTAAAATTTGGAGATTGCCAACAAATATACCATCACAAGTGCCAAGTAAATAATTTTTTCAAGGTCTATTTCCTTATTTAAAGGAGTTTAATTTATCTCTCAATCTCTTTTTATATATTTACATTTTCTAAAACTAAATAGAAATTATAGTGGGAACCCGTTGCTCCAAATGCTGCTATTAAGCATAACATGCAGCTGAATAAAAAATAAAATGTTTAATATTTATTTAAATCCCCTGCACTGCTGGTGTGTTGTAACTGAATAAATCCCTGCTGTGTTTGAGTGACACAAACATTGCTGGGAATAAATGGAGATATGTGAACTGTGAAATAATTTGGACACTTACATGCATTTTTTCAATACCCATCCATTTTCTGCCCTTTTGTTGATCCACCCCACTGAATCAAACATAATCTCTCTTCTCATGGGTGTCATTACAACAAGCCACCAATCAGAGATGAGACATAGGGACGAACATTCAGATGGTAGAGAGATAGGGTGGGACTATGCTGCTTACATTGTGAACTACTTGTGAACCTGATCAAGGCAGTGTTGAATACTAACAAGCAAAGGCAAAGACAATAATTAGTGCCGTTGCAGTGAAGGAAAATCCATGAGGTTCCAATTAGACATCGGGTTGTGACATGTTAAACTACAGACCACAGTAGCCCATGACAAATGTTTACTCGTTCTGGTCCAAGTGTGTCCTCTGGCTTTGGTTTGCTGAATAAATGTGGGCTCTTTGAAGTGGCCGAGCAGGTCTCTGTGACTGTTATTTGCTCGGAGTGGTGTCTTATTACAGAGCTAATGCTGGAGCTCAAGCCCTCTCATCTGCTGCTGAGGAATTAGGCCCGGACAGTGGACACAAATTACACGACATAACCACACAAACACATCTGAGGGAGCGAAGTTTGGTGGTTAGCAGTGGATACGAGAATGAGAAAGTCCAAAGAATCTTCTTTTAGTTTAGTCTCTTCATGTTTAAAGGGGTAATTCACCCAAAAATCAAGATTCTGTCATTTTATGTTTAAAGAGCTAAGAGACAAAAGCCGCTAAATGCTACCTACATCAAAAATGAGTTAATGATATTAACCGAATGCTCATTAAATACTTTCACTTCAAATCCGCTTAATCCCGGCCTCAGGCCATTGAGAAATACCACTTTGTTGTCAGAATCCATTAAAGCGATCTTTTATCAGAAACCCTTTAGACGCGTCTGCAGCAGGCACTTATTTTGACAAGACACGTGATGCAGACAGGATCTCTCGACACGCCGAACACATATTTTGAAAAAAGGAACCACACACATGACGGGCTACATACATGTTGTGACGAACTTTACATCGAACGGCCTCGAAAAGAGAGGTCACCGGCCGCCACTGTTACTATGTCTTGTCTAAAGAAGTGGATTTTTTTTAGAAGTGGAGGTTTTTGCCAAAATGCTTGTTTGCACCATTGTGAAAATAAGTAGGGATGCACCGAATCCAGATTTTTTAGGTTCGGCCGAATCCCGAATCCACCGTTTAAGATTCGGCCGAATCCGAAACCGAATACCGAATCCTACTCGCATCCTTATTCCAACACAGTAAAACACATTAATAAAGTAAAAAACGTTCACAGCAGTGTATTTTTCATTTTATTTAATTTTAACTGTACATTATGCCAGGATGACAAGTTGGAAAAACTATTTTGACAATTACCATAAGCCTATGCATAATGAAAGCGATGCGTTGCGACACGCTCGTTTTTCCAATAAGCAAGCAGCTCCGCGCTGAAAACTATATTAAACTTTGAGTGAGAAGCTCCGCTCGTCAATGTCAGTCTTCACATGGCCGTCCAATTACAGTGGAGGAGGGGCGGGACATTACCACAGCAGCCAACCGGCTCACAGCTGAAGCATCACAGCTACCAAGCGCTCGGCTGAAAAACAGCTGGCATTTGGGGTCCTCAAGGCGTTTTCAGCGGTGTTTAAAAGTTTTGGTGTGTCCAGCTGACCGAAAGAAAAAGCTTATCTCCACGTCAGCACCCGATGTGTGTAATCAACGGCTGCGTCACGTCGACCAGCGTAGCGCAAGCCTAGGGTTCGGTTCGGTGGAAAAAAAATCTAGGATTCGGCCGAACCCGAACCCCGCCAAAAAGCCCAGTATTCGGCCGAATCCGAAACCGAATCCTGGATTCGGTGCATCCCTAAAAATAAGGCATTTCAACTATTGAATAATATAGTGAAATTACTGAAACTAAACATAAGACCCTGATAAAAGTGATAATTTACAAGAAAATGTCAGATGCACTTAGAGGTTTTTACATCTGAACTTCTCATTTATCCTCTCGGGTCTTCCAAACTCATACTTTATGCTGTTAGTGTTTTCCATGGATCACAAAAAAGCAATTCAAGGATTGAAATGCTGTAAAAGCCCATTTCGTGCACTATATTTGAAGTCAACCGTGAATCCACAATATATAAAAGATTTATGTATTAAAAATACCAAATTATTGATAATTAATCATTTATAATCTGAGCATGTTTTCTGAGGACTTTTTATAGACATGAGTCGTAGTCTTCCATGAAGATCTTTGTGAAGGTTATATAAAATATAATACACAAATTACTTATATTGTGGTTTTGAAACCACTTGAAGATGACTAAATAATGGCCACTTTTATATGTAAACTGATCCTTTAACATTCTGTTCACCAGACATAAACAGAAAAAAGAAAAATAGCTGTTTTTATCCTTGAAGAACCCACAGGGTCAAATTTGGCCGCTGTTAATTGCTGAAGAAGAAAAGGGTTCTTGGGTTCTCCAGGGTTACATCAACTTATGTACTCATGTACTTAAAAAGTAGCCTATATAAAATAAAGTACTTTATGTACTTTTAAACTTAAATAATACATGAAAAAACTGAATGTGAAAACAAAATTCAAAAGTCAAGATTTTCATCCTTTACATTTCAATCAGCACAAACATGACTTCAGACACAATCTGGAAGCATTAAAGTTCAGTTCCCTGCTGCTCCCTTCACAGAATTGATCCTCATGAATGCAGTCGAGAGAGGTTGTTGAGGGGCATGCAGATGGAGAGATAGCAGGTGCTTTTGCTCACCCCTGGCCTCTCTCCTGCAGTGTTCATCTCTTTGAGGATTCCATCACTTAAAAGAGCAGCTGCATGAATCCCTCACGCATCCCACTCACAATCTCCTTCAATCCTTTAGAAACCTGCAGCATCATCTAAGTAGTTAGTGGTAATAATGTCTGTTGTTGATTCATTATCTTCAATGCTCTTAATCCTCAAAAACAGGCACATTACAAATGTTCAAAGTAATTAGTAAGTAATCTCTAATGCGCCCACATTTACATAAAGTCATAGAAAACGTACATAATTGAATGACACCACTACTGTTTTGGATCAAACTTTACTTTGAAATACAGAAAGTTTCAGATGTCTGCTGTAAGATTAACATGTAAATGTTTTAGCTCTCATCCTTCAGAAAACGCTTTTAAAGTATTTGTAACCCAGTGTGTGAAAAGAAAACCCAGCTAAAATCATGTTTTGTAATTAACTACCACGGTTTTATTGTGGTAAAAGTGTAGTTACCATGTTTTTTGGTGTATTGATTACTATCAGCAAAACCATGGTTTTACTTAGCTATAGTTTTTGGTTGTCAAAACCATGGTTATTTTGTGGTTACCATGGTTTTATTACAGTAACCATGTTTTTTTGTTTGTTTTAACTGTAGTACAACCATGACTAATTTAAAGGTGTTTTCTACATAAAATTTCATAATGTAAGGAATATTCTGTGAAAATATAATCTTGATATCTTTGATATTGACTAAGTCCATGTCAAATATTAAAATCAATGCTTAAAATCATGATAGATTATGATATTTCAACCTGGATTTCACAGACAGCGTCACAGTTGTCTTAATGTATTTTGTCAATACAATAAAAATCACTAGGGTCCAATGCTATTTTGGATGCTAGACACTTAATATATGCAATAAGACAAACTGCTGAAACAATAACTCCTTTTTATGCCAATTTATGAAATTTGTGTAACAGCATGATGGTGAGTAAATGACAATATCCTGTCATTATTGGGTATATTATGGCTTTAAGCTTTTGTCTTGTATTTATTCTTCATGTGAACTAGCACTTTTAGCATAACTTAGCACAATCCATTGAATCTGATTAGACCATTAGCACAATAAAAATAATGAAAGAGTTTCAATATTTTTCCTATTTAAAACTTGAAAACATTGTGTACTAAGATCGACGGAGCTTTTAATTTTCCGTTGGTCTGAGTACACGATATAACTACAGAAGAGTCAAGTTTTAAAAAGGAAAAATATAGAAACTCTTTGGTTATTTTTTAGGGCAATGCTAATGGTCTAATCAGATTTAATGGATTGTGCTAAGCTATGCTAAAAGTGCTAGCGCTAGACCCGGAGATCGGCTGAATGGATTCCAAAACGGTAAGAATCAAATGTTTAACTCTAGGGGAGCTGAAAAATTAGCATATTTTCAAAAAAAGTGGAATGTCCCTTTAAATAGCTTGTGTTTTGAGATCCACATAATGAAACCTAACCAGCCGAGAGACAACCGGTCACTACCATGTAAATTTTAAAGGCCTTGATTTTGTACATTAATAAAAATACAGGTTTTGGATATTGTTGAAGTAATGTCAGAATGGCTTTTCTCGCAGTGATTTATCAAAAACTGTAGTTTGGCAAATTACACAGCGCATTAAACACACATAAACACACACCTGACTTCCAGCAATCTCCGCCCATGTCTAAGTGATGTCAGTTGTGATTGATCAGCCTTCGTATAGTTTCACAGTGCGATTACACACATAAAAGCCAGAGAAACTCTTTCAAATCCCACTCGGCAGATTGTTTATCTCATTGTGCATGAGCGAGCTCAAATACAATTAGATTAGAGTCTAGACTGATAGACATATTAAGTGCTTTGATGGTCAACTGACTGTGTCGGTTCCAAACAAAACATATTTAGCATAACTAATTCAATTTGATGGAGCCTTTGCTCCACCGATTGTGTTTAATTAGAGCAGGTGCCTTGTTGAAATAATGAAGGCATTTCTATATCAAAAGTTTTCCAGAAGGTGGACAATAGTGTTACCCGGAGTACAAAACATGGATTCCAGATGTCTGAGGTCCTCCATCTTACTATTTGCCTACAATGTTTTGTTCCATTGTTGCATTAAACCAGCTTCATTGATGACACAAAGTAATACAAACAGCAAAATTGACCCGCAATTATACAATAGAACATAGCCATGTGTAAGAGATCATGTGCACACCCATTCTCTTAGGGACCCTAATATTAAACCATCTGAAGGGGTTTGTTTTGTGATACTGGTTGGGTGATTCCATTAAGTTTACATTTTTATCACAGATGTCACCCTGGACCACAAAACCAGTTTTAAGTCGCATTTGTAGAAAAAGCCAAAACCCATCACATTGTATCAGTTAAAATGATAGATTTTTCTTTTATGCCAGAAATCATTAGTATATTAAGTAAAAAACATGTTCCATTAAGATATTTTGTACATTTCTTACCATAAATATATCAAACCTTTATTTTTGTGAGTGGTTGCAGCAAAGTTGTGAACATAATTGGCCAGAAAACTCTCGTTGCTACCAGCTCTTTGGGCATTTCCCATTCAAGTTAGTTTTTTATGTATCCCCATTCAGTCCACAAGGTCATTATAGTGGTAAACCTGTAGAGAATGCTAAAACAAACCTTTTTATTTGTAATATGTGTTGTTGAAAGACTTAATTTGGATTTTCAACTAAAAATGCTTTATTTTCTTCTTTTTTTCACCTTCAGACTCCACATTTTTAAAACATTGTAGTCTATATCGGCCAAATATTGTCCTATCCTAACAAACCATATATCAATTGAAAGCTTGTTTATTCAGATGATGTATAAATCTCAATTTAAAACAAATTAACCTTACGACTGGTTTTGTCGTTCGGGGTCACATACTGTATATAAGCTCCCTGGTATTGAACCCACAACTTTTGTGCTCTACCAATTGAGCTACAAGAACACTATGGCTCTTAGTACATTCAGTTCTTAACAAATATATAATTCACTTGTATAGTATTGCTTTAGCATTGCAAAGGTTTGATTCTAAGGTACACACATACTGATAAAAAAATATATCTTGAAAGCAATGTAAGACACTTTGGATAAACGCATCAAATACGCAAATAGAAAAGAAATAGACATTACACTTTAAAAATGCTGGGTTATTTTCAATTCAGCGTTGGGTCAAAAATCAACGAACCAAGACATTCGGTTAAATTAACCCAAATTATTATATTTGACCCAACAGGGCTTAACATAAAGGACTGCCCGATGGCCTGTGGCCAGTGTGAGAAATGCTCGGTACAGTATTGTCAATCGGGCAAGTGCTTTGCCCTCAGTCACTTAAATATATTTACCATTATACCACAGGCTGTTTAAATACTTGATTCTGATTGGCTGGAAGGTGTGACGAAAGTAAGGAATAATTGACGATGGGCCATTGAATTATATCAAAGGACCGGAGTCAATTATTCCGCTTATACCACGATTACCACAAACATTGCTCTGGTGCCTATTTTTAAGACATTTGAAAAGTTAGGTGTGCGGTTATCGGAAAATAATGCATACCCACGGAACATTTCTCAACCAATCAGAATACAGCATTCAACAGACCCGTGGAATAAAACTGTTTAATGCACGGGTAGTTCCAGTCAGTTTTATTACAGGTAGAAATTAATCCGCTACTATAAACATTGTTAACCATAGTAACACAGAGTACGTTTACATGCATAGCATAAGCGGATAACTATCAAAAATCTGCTTATTACAGAAAACTGTTTTCATGCGTTTACATGCAAATCAATAAGCCGGCGATGCAGACAACTTCGTTTACATGGAACTTGCAGAATTATCAGTTTTCTCGCAGGCAGTGACGTCACCACCTACACAATAGTCGTTCAAAAAGTCAGCGGCATATCTGTCTTAAGCTGTACTGTTGTATCTCTTCTCGTGTCTGCAGAACCTGTAAACGTAACATGAGCTGCTATTTTAACAGTTTCTCTGCCAACTGCTTTAGTCGAGCGGAGACTTTTGTGCGTTACTTTGCGCTTACTTCCGCATGTGACGTTTATCTTTCATACGCGGAGACATGCGCACATGGACAAAACCATGAGAAAGCCGGTTAAGGTGTTTACATGCCACGAGAAATCGGCGTAATGAGCAAAAAAACTACCTGTGCCGATAGGTTTTTGCTTACGCCGTTTATGGGCTTTCCCCAATTAAAGAACCCCACGTGTTATCAGTTTATTAAGCATAATCGGCGTAAGACTGTGCATGTAAACGCACTCATTGTTACACTTGCAAACAGAGTGAGACACACATATGAAAACGTTTATTTAGGTATGCTAAAGGGATGATTTTTGCATATCATTTAATTTGTATGGTGAATATGACAATTTTGAGAAATGGGCCCAGGCACAAGACGAAATAGTTGACGTTGAATGACAAAAAGCGGCACAAAAAATTTACACCGGCAGAGCTAGATAAGATCGATGAGAGAGAGAGATGCGTGCGCGAGTTACCTGTGTGCGTCTCTTCTTTAAAGTCTACAAAAAATAGGTCAATACGAAAAACACAACTAAATGGACAGTAAACACTTTCAGTGACTTTTTGCACCAAAGACAGAACAATTGTTATTTCGAGATCTACTCTGCTTCTCCTATTATCCCTTACTTAAGACACATCTAAAGCGGCACGAACGTTAACTTTTTGCAGAGTTTACTGTCAGCTTCCAAGTAAAGCAGAGAAGTCGGAAGCCTTTTTCATTGGAAAAAAGCAACTACCGTAAACAAAACCTCAAAGCTCACGAGAAAAGCCAACAGCACATAGCATGCGTGGTGTCTAAAAGGCAGTGGCGAACCGTGAGTACTTCAGCTGGGCCTTCAAAATATGCAATGAAGTGCAAATGCCTCTCCATGCGCAATTACGCATGGCGCAATAAATGAAAGTCACAAATTTAATGGATAGGTTCTACTTACTACACCGCCTTAATTCTTAAAAACAGGAAAATGGAGACAAGTGAGCATGGGGGAAAAAACACCAAAATAAATTGAGAGTAGTTTGTTTTTCATAAATTTTAAAATTCAGAATATAATACTAGGCTATTCGTATTTCGTTAAATCATACAGTGAATGTGTAAAAATTCTGAGCACGCAAAGTTAAATTACAGAATAGGCATCGTTTGCCTTTAAATGCAGTTTTAAAGTTTAAAATTACTTTAATCTAACTGATAAACACAAATACAGACTCTGCTGCTCTGTAAATTTGCATTTAATTTTTGTTTTTTGTAAATATATATTTAGCTGTAGGATAGCTTGTTAGTCTTTTTTCATAAGGGGAAATATAGCACCCTGCGTTCTCAGTGCACCTCCTTGTGGCTTATAACTGTTATATTTTGCGGGCTCGCAAAATCCCTAGCCCGAGCCCCGGTGAATGTTTTTGCATTCTCTGAGATTTAGTTAGGTAATTCTATTGTATGTAATTCGGCGTCGCCTGCAGTCATTACTATCCTCAAGTAAAACTGTCAGGAAGTGAAAGTATAATTAAACCCATAATTTTTCTCGTGTTCACGTCTGATATGCGCAGTGCAGCTGCACGCGCATCTCTCGGCTGTGCTCTTCACGAGTACCCGCTTAAGTAATTTCGTTTTTACCTCAGCCCTATCAAACTAGCCACAACGTCAATCACGTTTTCTGCCATTTACCTCAACCACTCTCACCGCAGAGATTCGGGCCATTAGACGGTCTATGATTAGGACTTCTTCTTCTTTGGTGTTTTACGGCAGCTCGCATCCAGCTTGTTGCATGATTAGGACTTCATGAAGGCTTACAATGCTTTGTTTTTTACCCGCCCACTTGAAATCAAAGCGTGATTGGTCGATTTGCCCGTCACTCTCCACACCAAAACCATAGCTTGGCCTTCCTTGGGATTCTTGAAGTCCTAACCAATGAATGAGCCAGTTTACCGGGCCTTAATACAGACGATTCTGATTGGATATGAACCTGACAGTAAGCTTAACGTTAGAACATAGATGAGAGAAAATATATTACATGTATTAAATTAAATTAAATATAAATTTAAACATGTAAAAACATATTTTTATTGAATACTTTATTATTTATTAGTATTATTAAAAAAAATATTTTTATTAATTTTTTTAGGCCTTCTCTGAAGGCGTAGAAGGCCCTGAAGGTTCCCCACTGCTAAAAGGGTTGCCAATAACCCTTTATGTGGTCCACTGAAGTAAAGTCGCAATAAAATTAAAATAAAAAACTGTAATTTGTTTTGGAATATTATGTTGTTGTTTTTTTGTTTTTTTTCAAATGGCTTATCTGTGAGCTTCACTATTTTAAAAAAAATTAATGTGCCTTCATAATCTTTAATCAAAAACGCAAATCTTCTCTCCGTTTCGATATGATTTCTCTTTACTTCCGGTCATGGTATGGCAGGTGTGCGGGGTCCGGGAAAAGATTGCAGCTATTAGCAAATAGCAAACTGACCAATCAGTTCTCAATGGACGAATTCATGTTCAGCACCTATTTTTTTTCCATTTCAGAAGTTTTACTTGGATATAGACGGTTTCAGCAGTAACAACATAAACAAGCGGCTGTCGCAGTCCACACGTAACTTCCGGTAAACTCTGCTAAGAATAAATAACAACAAAGTACTTTAAACATAGTTTATTTATATAACAAGCAAAAAAACAACACATAGATTACCTAGGAAACCAAAACATTTGTTATTTTCGATGAGGCATTTGTTCAAGAGATGAGTTTAGCAACTACTCAGACCATTAAAAAAATGAAACCAGAAGTAAGGTTCGGATCCGGACATGTATCACGTGCGTCCGACGAAACCGTCTATATATGGGGAAAATAAGACAATCGCTACACCTGCCCAACAATGGGTTAAAACAACCCAGTATTTAGTTTTGAAACAACCCGGCATAAGTAAAATTACATCCCAAGAGATTTAGTTTGTCCCATTTTGACCAACCGCTGGGTTGAAGTAACCACAACATTTTAAGTGTATGTTAATATTGAAAACTGATGATTGAGATTATTATTTTATCATAACTACATAGGTTGCGGAGAGTGTAGAAAATTGGCTGCCTCTAAAGAGTCAGTTTATGCCGTCAATTAACATGTAACCCTGGACCACAAAACCTGTCATAATAATGATCAATTTTTTTTAATTGAGATGTGTACATCACCTGAAAGTTGAAAAAATAAGCTTTCCATTGATGTATGATCTGTTAGGATAGGACATTTGGCAGAGATACAACTATTTGAAAATCTGGAATATGAGGGTGCAAAAAATCTAAATATTGAGAAAATTAAAAGTTGTCAAAATAAAGTCCCTAACAACACATATCACTAATGATAAATACATTTTTGTATATATTTACATTAGTATATTTACTAAATATCTTCATGGAACATGATCTTTACTTAATATCCAAATGATTTTTGGCATAAAAGAAAAATCGATAATTTTGACACAGACTATTGCTACAAATATATCAGTGCAACTTAAAGAATCGAGTATATGAAGAATACACAAAAATAAAGATAATGCATTAAATTAAATGTAAATAAAAATAAGCAAAGACCTTCTATAATGCCATTGGTGTTAGTGTGAAAGTTTGGAGTAACATAAACCACTCCCTGGCGGAGAGCCATTCATCACTCTTATAAACATACATTGCTGATACAGGCCAGCATTTTATGTCTTTTCTTTTCTCATTGAATCAGTGCCGGGTTGTGGACCTATATTGGGCTCAGTCATTGGTACGACCCAGGCCTATGTAGTTGGGATGCAATATTGGTATTGTGAGAGCCGCTGAATAGGGCCATCTGCCCGGTGCCTGCTGATGGCTGTCTTGGCTGGTTGTTCTTGAACAATGAGGACATGAGGGCTGGCTTTGTGGCCAGGCGTCAGGCTGGACAATAGGGGTGAGGGGAGGAATAGAGTCAAGCCAGCCGAGCCCGAGTCTGCAGGCACACTCTGTAAACACTCATACTCATTCTAATAAGCCTCCAGATTATCACGGCAGGCGGGAACAATGTCAACAATGCTAACTATCTCAAGATATAGGCATTCACATTTGTCTTCTTGGAGACACAATCTACATACAGTACATATACACATGGCGAGTAAACTATCGGTGCAGGATCTAATGATTAAACTAGCATATTTGCATTCACACACAGATGTAAGGTAATGGATAATATACGGTCAGCCAGATGTTATCACAGAATAAAATCTGACTTGAGGACTAGGACATTGGATGATTGTTAAGGTGTTTTGACTGCTCGTGCATTTTGCAGTGTGAAGGTGACTTGTTCGATCTTGTGTTAAAGTGCTCATAATTTGCATTGTGCTGTTTTAGGATTAATGAATATGTTTTAATGTCTGTTGAATTAGGCCTATGCCTTTAGAAAGGTAACAGGTTATCAGTTTGACCGTGTAGTAGACATCACATTTAGACATTAAAGATACAATTTGTATTTATGCGCCGAAAGATGGCGCCAGATCAAACAAAAACAATGATGTTGTTTACTGACGCTCTGAAGCAGCGTGGAATTATGGGATTTGTAGTCTTTAACCCTCTAGGCGCCACGGTCGACTTTTGTCGACAAGATGCATCACTGAATGTAACTGCCGATTTTGTCACATAGGGTGTCAAATTTCGTTCATCCCCCCCCTCCACTAGATGGCAGACATGTCATACTTTATACCCGACTCAGAAAAACATCATGCTTCTATACAAACTATTAGAGCAAGAGCGCATTGAAGTGCGCAACAGCAAAGCTAGTGTGCAAGTGAGTCATTTTATCAGAGCGATAACCTCAGCGAGTTTTTTCAATACATGATCATATAATGGCATCAAAAAAGCTTACCTGCAATGAAGTATTGGGTCTTATATTCGCTGACAATGATTATGAAGGGGAATATCTGCCTTCAGAAGATGCTGGTGATTCATTTAGTGACCACGATTCAGACGCGCCCCTGCTTTGCAATCGTGCGGCTGGACAAAGTGAAAGTGTAGCTAAGTTATACACCAAGCACATGATGAATCCTTTGCCCAATGTCAGTGGTGGGAATGTTACACGGGGTCGGAGAATTCATCGGGTTAGCGGGCGTGTTACAGGTTTGGGGAATGAGGCTGGAGGTAATATGCGCGTCCAGTCTTTTTACCGTGCAAGCAATGTAGAGCGAGCTGCGTCTTCCCGACGGGCCCTGGGAGTCTGTCGGGCGAGCGGACGACTTCCAGTGCTCCGTCCCGTGCACACAATCACGGCGACAGTAAAGGCAATAGTCCAAGCTGTGCAAATTCTCTCCACTCGGGGCGCATGCGAGGAAGATCTGGTTAGTGATGGGTCGTTCGCGAACGAGCGGCTCCAAGAGCTGATTCTTTGTAGCGAACGAGCAGAGCCGAATCTTCAGACGCATGCAGGGGAGCCGGCTCTTCTAAGGGAGCTGAGCCAGAAGAGCCGAATCTATGAAAAGAGCCGGACTGCCATCACTAAAATGTAGAGCCAGTGCTTGAGCCGAAAGAGCCGAATCAAAGAGCCGTAGCAGGAGCAGAGGCGGAGTTACATTACACGGGGCAGAGGAGCCATTATGCATAACGTTAGTCTATCGGCGCGCAGATCAGTTTGTTTACTACCTACTATTTACCTGAGCATTCAGTATTGTGCAATATAGCATACAGAAGGTGAGGGACATTTTGGGGGGAAAGAAGTGCTGCATTTTATCATTCAAACATGTGACTTTTCATGAAAATTCAAGATGGCTGCCACATATGACGTCATAATATGCAAATTTAATGATTAAATTTAATTAATTTTTATTTCCCTCCATAAAGTGTTTCATCCTTAATATTTCTCTAATTTACAGAAAGTCTCTATCTCTTATCACGTTTAAGATATAGCCTTTTGAAAGTAACATGTCAAAATTAAATGTTTTAGGAAAAAACCTCTGGCGCCTAAAGGGTTAACTTTAGCCATCAATCAGACGAGAACGAGAAATCACGTTGATGGATAAGGTAATCAAGTCTTATAAATGTTGCGTTTGATGACATCGTTTATTTCATTATGTAAGTTTATATGTGATGTTCAAAACGAAATTGTTAGTTATATTGATATTACAGTATTAGTCCAAATTCGATGGTAAACACAGCTCAGAATTAAGTTTTCAACTTACAATCTACAATGATTTTTCACATAATGTATTGACAGTACAAATCTTATTGAGAAGTGTCTTAAAATGACCATTTATATTGCTGTACAATACCTTTTGATGTGCATATCGTCCGCGGGAAGACGCGCTGATTACAGTAATGTTGTCATCAATATAATACGTTTTTTGAAGGGTTAGGAATCAAAACAACTCACCCATAGCGTAAAACACTAGCAGGATCAGAATCTCGGTCTAGTTAAATGTTGTCGTGAAGCTCTCTCTATCCAGATAATGCAACACCAAATTGATCCTCCCTCGTTTTGTTCCAAACTCTTCTTGGGTCGTTTGGTTGGCCCGTACGCTTACAGGAGCTGACACAACCAGCGGCAGACGGTACAGAGATATCCATAAGTCCATAAGCAAGCGCATAGTTCCGCATTTGTCCACAACACTGGCTGCGTCCGAAAACTCAAGGCAGTGAGGACTTGCCTCGCTGCCTCATGAGGACATGACTTCGGACTCGGAGGCCTGAAGGCAGCTCAGAGAAAGGCTCTCTGACGCACTTCAAAGGCAGCGTGTTTGAAATATGAACAGAGAGCGCCTTTGTGATAACTAATCACATATTTGAAAACTACAATACTAATTTCTCGCTAGAAATGAAATTAAAATGCTTAAAAAGTGAAAATATACGTTTATTTTCACTAAATTTGTGCTCCAGTCGCTTCCTTGCCCGCCATTTTATTTTTTCGAGCTCGACCAGTGTGGTCATGTGGTTTACGTCAGTAAAGGCGGTGACAAAGGGTCACATGGATATTACGGTCATTGACAGGAGACTGCACTGCCCCGTGTCAATGTTTTGAATGGAAATTTTCTCACGATTTACAAGTAGTTGAAAACATTACAGATATTGATAGTAATCAGCTGGACAAAATATATAACACTGGCCTAGTGGTTTTTGGAGATTTTACTGCAAATATCTTACAAATTGCACCTTTAAAGCTTACTCAATATAGTGATGCTACCAGTAATATATTGCTATTTCTTCTACAATGGCTTATGTGATGTGATTGCTGAGACTCAAAACTAAAATACTGAATAGTATGTTTAATGTATGTTCTCCCAAAAACACAACAAGAGCCTAAAATCCAATATCTACTGGGGATTCATTCTTTATAAAAACAATTTTGGTTCAAACTACATAGGGACATTTTACTATATAGGGTTAACTGGCTATGGCTGTCTGCTTTTGCTTCTGAATTATGAATTTGTAAGAGATCAATTTTTCATTGGCCTCTTAGCAGGAACCTTTGGCAACCGGGGTGAAGCCCTGGTCATGTGACACCTGATGACTCATGTTTTATTGATAAGGTCATTTTAGCTTGTCCTATTAGCTAGTAGCATAGTGGCCCAGGGAAGCTTGTGAGATAATATATTTTGGTTGTATCTAAGACCAGTAAAATATGGCAGACTTTTAAAAAAGACACAATCTTTTTGGTTGCTTCATTGGTTGAAGCAGGTATGGAAGTCTCAATCAATATCTATCAAATCCAATAAATATACACAGCCGCCCGTCCGGGTCTGTCTGCCTGATTTTAATGAGTCTTCATTGTTTCTTCTGGTAAAGGAAGCATGTGTTTATCATGCTTCACAACTATACTGTTGTGGAGTGTTCTGTATTTTATTTATAAGAAACCATGTAAAATGTAACCACTGTATGCAAACATTTGTAAATGGTCAGATTTTTCTGTCCCTAAAACAGTTGTGTAGCTCAATTGGCAGCGCATACTGCGAGCAACATCAAGGTCCCAGTTTCATTCTCAGGGATTGCTTGTACAAATACTATAATAAGACTGCACTGCAAATCAATGTATATAAAAGCATCTGTTAATAAATACCACATTAAAACTGTCATTTGTAGCTTTATATTATTCAGAAATGTCTCTTGTTTTTAAGGCTATGTTTAATTTCACATACACATCCACCGCTGTCAAAAAAAAAGATTATGGATCTCTGAAGACGAATACACTGTATTACATATGCCAAGCCAATAGATGGCGATGTTACTATTTAAAGAGCA
Source organism: Misgurnus anguillicaudatus (assembly GCF_027580225.2). Classification (NCBI taxonomy): domain Eukaryota; kingdom Metazoa; phylum Chordata; class Actinopteri; order Cypriniformes; family Cobitidae; genus Misgurnus; species Misgurnus anguillicaudatus. The sequence continues at coordinate 16,646,918 of NC_073354.2, forward strand.
ACTATGGTCAAATTCACGGTTTTTCATTTCCTTTGGTGTGTAAGTGTGTATTAGTACATGTTAACAATATGCAAAAGGTACAAACCCCAAGGTAAACAATGACGTGATTGTTTCAATCATAAATTTATTTTCTTGGACTACCACAAACACACGGATTGTAGGCAACCCTACTGAAAAATCCAGCTAAAACCAGCATAAGCTGGCAGCTGGTTCCAGCTGGTTTAAGGTGGTCTACGCTGGTCCTCCCAGCCTGACAAAGCTTTTCATGCTGGTGGGCCAGCTGGTATTCCAGCCTGTCCAGCTAAGTCCAGCTAGACCAGCTTAAAATGTGACCAAAACACAGCTAGTCCAGCTTGCTCCACCAGCAAAACCAGCTTCCTACACCAGCAAAACCATGGTGGTCTTAGCTGGATTTTTCAGTAGGGAACAGTTCCTGGACCTGTTGACGTGGACATGATGGTCATTATCATAATTCCTCATGCTTGGACTTACAGCCTGTAAGTTAACCCCTGTCAGCATTGCATTGTAAGCAAATTTTCAAACATGGTAAGGAGCGTCACATTTCCGGCTGACATCAGAAGTATTCAGGCCAGTCACAACGTACAGATTGGCTGGCCAATCAGGAACACAGAGCTTTTCAAATCGATGAGTTTTGTACATGAATCAGTGCGTTTCAGGAAGAGAGGGACATCTGAAGCTACAAAAATGTACTGTATGTGGAAAATAATGTGTTTTTTAACCATAAACCACGCGAACACAATGTATTATACCAAATACACAAAGCAATGAAATAGGTGCACTTTAAAGAAAACTACCTGCCTGTGCACATATGCATCCTTCTACAGAGCGATAAATGCAAAAAGACTAAATCATTGAGAATTTTTCTTTAGGCAAATGATGGGGTAGCTTTATTACCTTAAGTGTCCCTGGAATATAAAGCGCCAAAATTGTGTCAACTTTGTTAAAGAAGCATAAATAGACTCAGTATCTTAAGTAACAGAAACACAGTCCTAGTCCACTATTGTTGCTTTGGTTATACTCTCGCATGTCTATAGACTGAATTAACACAAGCATGACATCACCGTCGTTGTCACAGATTCATGTTTACGTACACTGTAAAATAATTCTGTAGAAATTACAGTATAACTGGGGATTACTGGCAACTAGCTGCCAGTAACTTACTGTAGATTTTACATTTATGTTATTTACTGGCAACATTCCCTACTGAAAAATCCAGCCAAAACCAGCACAAGCTGGTAGCTGGCTTTAGTTGGTTTAAGGTAGTTTATGCTGGTCCTCCCAGCCTGACAAAGCTGGTCATGCTGGTGGGCCAGCTGGAATTCCAGCATGACCAGCTAAGTCCAGCTAGACCAGCTTAAAATGTGAACAAAACACACCTAGACCAGCCTGCTACACCAGCAAAACCAGCTTCCTACACCAGCAAAACCAGCCAAAACCATGCTGGGGACCAGCTAAAACCAGCTCACCAGCTTATGCTGGTCTTAGCTGGATTTTTCAGTAGGGTTTTGTTCAAAGTTAAATGATCATGAAACATTTTTAGACTTTATCTTCTACAGTAAGTTACTGGCAAACAGCTGCAAAATTACAGCAATTTTTTTACAGTGTATTTTAAACAGAGATGACAAGGCGTTATTAGGGTTAGGTATTGTGAGCAATTTGGCGATTTGATGCAGTTCTTTTTTTATGGTTTTGATGAAATAAGATTTCGATTCAATCCAATATTGATCAATATTTCATTAAAAAAAAATTGTTGTGCAGACATGGTACTTATTTGGTGTGCTATTACTTTAAGAGCTACCGTATATGTAATGCACAAATCCAATATATATACTGTACATTATACTGATTTCTTTCTGAATTGTTCCCATTCACTGAGTTTACCAGGAAAATCGCAACATTTTCAAACCATTTTGTAAAAATATGTCTGCTCCGTTCAGGAAAAGGAAACCTAAACCCAGTATTTGGGCGCTGTCTGAAGTCATGAGATGCGGCTTTCCTATATGTGCCCGCTTTAGATGTGCGCACAAAAGCTTGTGAGTAGCGCCTTAAGATTTGTTTCGCATCTTCTTTGCTTAAATATTTAAAAGGCAAGGCCTAAAACTTTTGTAGTTTAACTTGCTTTAAACTTGCTTTTTTATGTTTATTCTATTAGTTGATAATAAAAAGAGCAAAACAACTGCTTATAATATTTATTTACTGCTGTTTATTTATTGTTTAATAAAAATGTGTATTAGATTTTAAATTAAAGATAACGCAATTATTTTTCATTTGTTTATTTTCAAAAAGTAGAAAATAACTGACAACAAGAAGTAACGAAAGTGTATAAACCTAAATGTTGGTGTTTACTGTCAGTATCCTTCAGCTGATTCAAGTTACACGTTCGTCTCCCGTTGCATCATGGGAAATATGAGTCAACAAGTGTACATCGAATATACCCTCAAAATCAGAGTGCATTGTGGGTAAAAAGTAGTGAATGAATGTAGGGAATGAAGTTGTCGGACACCACTACAAAATGGCCGACACCCGATATAGTACACTATATAGTGGATAGGGAGCGGTTTCAGACACAGCTTCAGTCCACTGCTTACCACTCATTTTTTAATTACATAGAGAAGCTACGGTAGCCACCACCGGACAAACATGTCATCGTCGGAGACAACTTAGTAAAAAAGTTTGTCTGTTAAGGGCTTCTGTAAAAACTTGGCGGCCCAAAATGGCGACTTCCATGTAAGGGGACCCTTGATATATGTAGATAAAAACGTCTCATTCTAAGGTAATAAACACATAACGGTTCATTATGAGAGGTCTTTATACACCACTGATAATATAGTTTTGTATATTATTTTGCATTTCTGTCAAGAGATCCTTCTAAAGATTACACACTGCACCTTTAAAACATTTATGTAGTACTGGCTGCTCAGTGCTTTTCAACTGGCACTCACCGGGCACTCTTTACTTTTAAGCCCTACCTCTGAAATAAAGCACACACATTATGAATTGATTTGGGGATTTCCCAAATCAGTATTGTTTTGTTAAATTAAGGATCGATTAAAAATTGGAAATCAATATTTTTTACCCAGCCATAGGCATGATAAACAAAAACCGTCTTCAAAAGTTTGCATTTTCAGGGCCATAAAAAACGCCATTGTCATGTTAACAAACAGCCAAACCGCATACAAATTTTACAATTTGTGGTTGAAAATGATGTTGTGTAAACAGAAGCGGGCATACATTGCGGACTAAACCACAAACCACACAATTATCTCTTACACACAGGTTTCCAAACCCTTGTGTTGTCGAGTTAAGTGTTTAATATGCAAAGCCACATCAAGAGCAGTTAGTGGGATTGATGGATGCCAATAGCTCTATCACATGCATTGCAATAATTAATTTCATTGTTTAATCAAGCACACCATTTCATTTTCAGACTTTAGTTGTACTTTTAATTAAAGGTGCAGATCCAGGACGGCAACACACTTCAGACAGAGAAGAAAATTAACAGCTCTTTCCCTTTATTAGATCCTGATTACGGCTTATCGAACACAGAGGAAAAATCCAACCAGAAGAAACTTTAATGACACTTTGTAAACAGCATGCATGTCCAGCTCACGTTGATGCCTGACTGTGTTGACTGTGTCATTATGTTGTCAACTTGCCAGAGTAAGAATGTATGTCCCCTTTTCATGGGTGTGTAAGATGTATACCCACATTCTTCCAAGAATAGATCTAAACTTCAGATATATAGCTGCACTAAGACTCTAATTATTGCCATTTGCTGAAATTATCAGGCTCTGACCAATGCCTGGGTTGTTTTCCCCTTCACTAAGACTAAATGCAAATTGTTTTCTTGGCCTATATACAGTACCATTTTTCTTGCAGGGCTTATTGCATGCAAACTAAAAATGAAAGAAAATAAAACAAAATTACGATGTGGTAGCCCTAAACTGGTGTTCTGGTATTTGTTTAGCATACAATGGTACTTGGGGTTCAAATCCTGACCTAACATATACATTTTTCATTAACTAGCCAACACTACTGCCTGATTTGACAGCCATACATTTTAATGGTGTGGAAAAGTGCAGCTTTGACATTTTGGATAAAAGTCATACGAGTTTTGAGCAACATGAAGGAGGGTAGATGAGGACAGTATTTTCAATTTAAAGCAAATGATCTGTGAAAAGTGTGACTCACCAAATTTATACATGAATATGCGCTATCCGTAATGGTGCTTATACTGTGCATTGGCCTAAATACATATTAGCTCTATTTCTTCATGGAGGTTGGATTTGAAATCTACTTTTGCACGTGAATGTACGTGTATAAATGTAACATGCTCAGCTGCCATCAGTGTTGCAGTCGTAGTGCGGCTGTATACAAGATGCAATAAACACAATCCTGTTGTATCTATGTAGGACATCATCAGATCCCACTGTGATTTGCAGAGAGCATTGGGGAGGTACAGCACAGTTAACTTTGTTGAAGTCAGGGTTTGGTACTCTGGATCTCAGCTGGAGAAATCTCCCACTGATGATCACTGGAGGAGGGCTGAGAGGAAGCCAGCATGCGGCACAGTATGACACCGTCTAACTATGAACCCAGAATCTGATAACTTTATGAACATATCTTGAAAGATTTTGTCATGTTTAAAGGATTAGTCTGCACACACTCATTCTGTAACTCATTTTGTGACACAAAAGTGACTCTAGAATGTCACTGAATATGAATAAGATGATTTTTTTTCTCAGTTTATTATGTTTGACAAGATCTTTTTTTCACACTAGAAAGGTCATACATAAAGCACTTTTAAAGACAATCAGTGTTCACCAAAGTGCTGTACAATTATCAGAAATACAATAAAGAATAATTTACAAGCACTCTAGTAAGATAAGTGAGATAAAAAATAAAATAAAATAAACAGCATTTTGAACCATCTGCAGTCTGGTGAGGGAGGCCTGGCTAATGCCTATATACAACAAAATACAATTATTAATATAGTTGCTCCTAAAATCATGGTTCTCTACTAAATATACACTGTTGCAGCACAACAGACAGTTATTGAATGTGCCTTAGTTCAGGAAACAATCTTGTTTGTGACTTTATGGCGTGGTAAATTAAATCTTTGTCTTTTAAACTGTGAATGGTAGCAGAATAGGGGATTTCCTAGCCACTGACCCAGACCATCTTTTTCCCACATCTGAGGAAGTTATGGTACACAGTCAACACGATTAGTAAAATTTTTACTTTAGGCAACAGCACCACCGTGTGGACACAGTAAATTTGCTTCCTTTACATACAGTTGGGGTTATACATTTACACACACTTTGCAGAATCTGGAAAACATTTGGAAAAATTTGAAAATTAAGGTTTGGTTTAAATTAATCCTGCCCTGAACAAGTTATTTCACAAGGGAAATATCGTTTTAAAGAGTAACTAAACCCTTAACCAACTTTTTTTAGTTAATGATCTGTAAGAATTATGCTTTATTAGTGCTGTTCATTGATTTTAGTAGGTTTTTTGACATTTGGATATAAAGTGTTTCAATACTACAATATATGGTGTAAAAACGTCTCAGTGCTGCCCTCTTCAGGTTGAACGGTGGCTACTGCAGTTGAATTTTCCTATTGGATGTTGGGTCCAAAAAGTAACTCGTGACGTAAGCAGGTTCAAGCTCACCACGCCCTTGTTACGATCTCACCACATGCTTGGTACGAGCTTAGTTCGTCCCCTCTATCTCCGTTGGGATCTGCCCACTTTTCTTGCATTTTTCAAATATTGCCAGTGGGTGGAGTCAGGCTCTGACCAGGTTTTAGTTACGCTTTAACATTCGTATTAATTAACAATGAACAAAACTGCTGCAGATTCTATTAATTTTTACTTAATGTAAAATTCTTTTTTTTCAAATGTTGCATTAAAATTAGTTAACGCACAACTTACCATAATGAACAAACAGTTGTATTAAATTTAACAAATTTCAACAAAGATTGTTTTTTTATCATGTACAGTACCAATCTCCTCCATCAGGTTCCACTATGCATGTCTTTTTAGTGGATTTATCATTGAGAAATACATTTTTAAGAAAGTTTTGCAAATAAAAAAAAGTTAATTTTGCTTTATAAAGTGTTCACATTGCTTATTGTGAAATTTTCTTAAAAGATGTGTGTGTACCTGGTAATTATCACGTTGTGGGGACCAATTGTCCCAACAATAATTGGAATACCAGTAAATTTGTGACCTCGTGTGGACATTTTGGGGTCCCTATGAGGAAACAAGCTTATAAATCAAACAAAATTATCTTTATTGAAAATCTAAGGTAGGGTGAACGTTTTCTATAATGGTTGGGGTTAGGGGAAGGGTAAGAGAATACAGTTTGTACAGTAAAATGCATTACGTCTATGGAAATTACGTCTTTTCCAAAACATGGAAACCAGAATGTGTGTGTGTGTGTGTGCGTGTGTGGGTTAGTGCATGCGTGTGGGTTAGTGCGTGCGTGCGTGCGTGAGAGAGAGAGACAGAGAGAGAGAGAGAGAGAGAGAGAGAGAGAGAGAGAGAGAGAGAGAGAGAGAGAGAAGAGAAAAGAAAAGAGAAAAACATTTTTGCATGCAAATCTTTGTACATATCTCTGTCCATCTGTTTTTGCAGCTGTTATTCTTGTTCTGCTCTTTCCTCACTTGTCTGGGAAATAATTGTGCATTAAGGACTTTAAGATACACCTGTATCTTTTACTGTCGCACTCATTTCCTCAAGGATTCCCAGAGGATCTCTGCAGTTACAAGATATCCATAATCCACACAGATAACAACGCCCTTCAAAAACAGGTTTGTTTCTGAGAAGAATTCTAGCAGAAATTGTTTTGGGGATAAAATATATGTGGAGTATTGAAGAAACAAGAAATAAAAACCATTTAAATATACCCAGATCTGTTTCCCTTCTGTGGGAAAGATCTACGTTAAAGGGACACCAGGCAAGTCTGAGGCTCCATCCGAAACCGAATACTGTACACAGTATATACTGAATAAGATGAAGTACCTACTTGCCATTAAAACAGTAGGTACTGTATACTATGAATCCTGGTAGCAAGGCCGTAGCCAGGATTTTTCAAATACCGAGGACATTTTTTTTATTATTTACATTTTTTCCATATTACAGAATAATAATAAACATGTCCAAACTACGACATAGCGCAAATGTAACTGTGTCTGTGAGAATTTTGTTGGTGACTTAAAGCATCCAAAATAAATCAATGGTTACATTTCATCATCTGAAGTGCAAGTCACCCTTTGCCTTGAAACTGCAAAACTGTGTCATTTTTTCAAGAAGCTTCTTAAATTTTCAATTTAGGATGAATTTTTAAGAGTATAGAAGGAGTTTATATATAATAAGGGCTCTTAGTGGCTGCTTTTTCTTCAATATTCAGTGTAAGTCATCTATTTATAAAAAATATATTTTTTGGTTTCTAATAACAAAAATTAATCTGTTTGGCACAGCTATATTTTGTCTACAAAAGTAATTTCAAGCATTTAACCATAAGCCTTCAGATTTAATGATTTTAAGACCATAGTTAACATTTTAGTTAAGTGACCTTAAACTTTTGAGCAGTAGTGTAGGTTTTAATCTCATTGGTAGCCGTATTCCATCCCATATTGTAGGCTATTTGCTGCATAACCTTTAACTTTCTCATCTTCCCTTCTTCTCTGCTCATCTTTTGCTGGCTTTCCAAATGATAGTTAAGTTTGTTACAGCCTTTTCATTTTCATTTGCTTTATTAGATTAGAATTACAGCCGTGGAGAGACTCTTTCTGACGTTGCATGTTATTCTTGCATACTATTCTTGTATAGAAGCAGTGCTTATTATACTGTACTTTGTGTTTGCGACCGCTACCTTTGAGCTTGTTGTACTTCCATCGCTCTGTCGTTGCGGGCGTGAGGGACTCGGGCAGACTCCACGTGAGGACCGGGCTGCTTGTGATTTTCTAGCAGCACCTGCTGCTCGTTGAGTGTAGAGAATGATACATGCTCTCGCGTCAGTCTCCAACAACGACAGAAAAGATCGCTAGAATTGTCCTTTTTCGCTTTTTTAAGTTGCTAAATCTAGCAACAAAGTCATCAACAAGTTGGCAACACGGCACTGCTCGGACTGTGCATGTATATAGTGTATGAGCTAATCCTGCTTCTGGTTGGCTAACGATGGAATTTCAGCCAATCATCATTGATTATGTGGTTGTCCCACCCCCTCTAACATACACAGGCCAATCAGTTGTGTGTTTCCCACCCCTCAACACACGCAAGAGAACAACATTGCCTGTCTAATGATGAGAGTTTACTCGCTTCAGTGAGATTAATTATACTAATACGCAGCATTTTAATGTCAGTAACGCTGTAAGGAAACAACGTTTATATATAACGCCGTTATTTCCATCACTGCACGTGATGGTCCGTAGATGCAAGGATTGTCTCGTCGGCTATTTTCACATCAAAATGAAACGAAACTTCAAGAAAAAATTACCGAGGACATGACCTCGGTGTCCTCAATGGTAGCTACGGCCATGCCTGGTAGTATGAATGAGATTCAGACGTACTACATCCGCCTTGTTGCTACATCACGTGACATACGTCGTCATTACGCCATGTCATTCCAGCGCGAAAACAGCCGCATGCCTCTTCTTCTTCGTTGGATAACTCCTCTCCTGGGGCATCATGGCATAGTGGTCCAAACTGGTCCCTGCTAGCCGTGGCGCCCTCCTTCTTCTTCCTGGAGGCAAAAATAAATATTCATGAGACTGGTAAATGGACTCTTCACTGCCTGCGTACCTTTCTCCGTTTGTTTCCTCTAGTGTTCACTTCCTGTCTTCCTCTCTCCACAGACAGCAGCTGGGACACAAGACACAGTTAATTCAGCTTGGCTCTCTCACCTCTTCGCTGCACACAGCCTACGGTAAGTATGAGGCTCGTTCGGTTCGTTTTCTCAGGTGTTCACTTTCTCTCTTCCTCTCCCCACAGACAGCAGCTGGGACACAAGACACAGTTAATTCAGCTTAGCTCTCTCACCTCTTCGCTGCACACAGCCTACGGTAAGTATGAGGTTCGTTCGGTTCGTTCTCTCTGGTGTTCACTTTCTCTCTTCCTCTCTCCCCAGACAACAGCTGGGACACAAGACACAGTTAATTCAGCTTGGCTCTCTCACCTCTTCGCTGCAAACAGCCTACGGTAAGTATGAGGTTCGTTCGGTTCGTTCTCTCTGGTGTTCACTTTCTCTCTTCCTCTCTCCCCAGACAACAGCTGGGACACAAGACACAGTTAATTCAGCTTGGCTCTCTCACCTCTTCGCTGCACACAGCCTACGGTAAGTATGAGGTTCATTCGGTTCGTTTTCTCTGGTGTTCACTTCCTCTCTTTCTCTCTCCACAGGCAGCAGCTGGGACACAAGACACAGTAATTCAGCTTGGCTCTCACCTCTTCGCTGCACACAGCCTACGGTAAGTATGAGGTTCGTTCGGTTCGTTTTCTCTGGTGTTCACTTTCTCTCTTCCTCTCTCCACAGACAGCCGCTGGGACACAAGACACAGTTAATTCAGCTTGGCTCTCACCTCTTCGCTGCACACAGCCTACGGTAAGTATGAGGTTCGTTCGGTTCGTTTTCTCTGGTGTTCACTTTCTCTCTTCCTCTCTCCACAGACAGCAGCTGGATGCGGTGCCTCCCTGTTCAAATTCGAATCACAGGCCTGGGGTTATTTAGTTGCAAAAAGTGAGCACGGCGGACTTACGATACTCGCAATTTGGATCAAGTGGGACATGCAGTATCCATATAACGTCGGGGACGGACCCTCTCGACGAGCGTGTTGGTCACAGAGGGGTGTACTCGTCGCACCGTCGCACCGAGGCCGAGCGCTGCCCTCTCACGTCACCGTTAGGCGATCTTCCACCAGACAGGGGCGCCCTTTTGTAGGGACCTCGGGATGGGCGGAATTTCCTACACCACGTTCTCTGCAACAGTAAATATTTCGTAGCATCAAAATATCCACAATAGCATGCCTTTGTTTTACTCACGTATCCACTGGTTTTCCCAGCTCTTCGCCGCCGCTCTCTCAAACCCCCAATTGTCTCGACAGGACTCGTTTCCGGCCACCACTCCGTTACTCGTAACTAGAAGCACACTCACACGTACAGTATAATAGGGTTCCACCTGGGCCGACAGCCTCTTCGTTCTCCCAGACAAAGTGTATGAAGGCGGGGGTTTGTCTAGCAAGAGACACACAGCAATACACAGCACACTACACAGCACCACGCTAGAGTGAAAATTTCCACAGCACAAAGACTCACCCACCACAATCGTGTACACATAAAGGACGCCCGTCTTCGCCCACTTTGCCCGAGTTCGATTTGCGATGGATCTCGCGGCCTTAGTGGTGGTCTCGTCACTGTGGCTGGCTTCGATCAAAAGAACCTCCTCGGCTCACCCACCAAGCTTCCCTAGGGGTAGGGCCGCTCTCCCTTGTTTTCCCGGAGGTATTTGCTAGAAGACAGGTTAGTAAATACACAGTGGTTGCACAGCAATACGGTTACTCACTCGACAACTCAAAATGTTTCTCTCCCTCCTTTTCCTCCGTTCCCTTCGATCAGTAATCATCAATACTGCAACAGTACATCTCTTCAAAACACTTCTACAATTTCTCCACAGTGAGTACTCACACAACTCCGTTGTTTCTCCTCTTAATGTGTCAACTTCGTTGTTTACATTCGTTTTTTTCAACCTTTAAGGTTTACACTTACTTCAAAGCGTCTGTTTTAACTAGAGAGAGAGAGAGTCCGACCGCCACCAGTAGCGCGTTGAGTGAACCTGCACAATGCAAACAGTCACACGTCCAACAGTCACAAAAAGCACCCCAGCTGTGATTAAAGTTGGTCTTAAATACCGTTTGGTTCGGCGTATCCTCCAATCGCCGACCGCTGTTCTTAACTAGCCACAGCTGTACTCAATTTGCCGATTTTCTTCCTCGCAGCGCTACCGGAAGTTCCGGTGTTTTCTCTTTCCGGTCCGGGTGGAACACTTCCGAGCGGAACCAAAATTCCCAACTTTTGGTTTCGCCCCTAAAGATCGTCACCTTGTGACAGTAGTAGGTCATCCGGGTACTTTTCGCATACTGTTTTTCGAATAGTATGTATTCGGACATACTACTCACCTCGCCTACTGCTTTTCGTGTACTGTATAGTAGGGAAGCAGGCGGTTTCGGACGCAGCATGAGTATTATTTCTCTACGAGCTCCCCTTAGTGTCTGGAAGTAAATGCTTTCAAACACACTGTCATAAAAACAAACTGTTGTCCCTCCCTCCTCGCAACCCAGCTTATTAGCTAACAACCCATCTGAGAGGCACCGGCTATTTCCAATCCAGTTATGTCTATCTAAGTTAACTTAGGTAAATAATATTTCCTTTCCAACTAATTGTTTAGTTTTATTTTGTTGTCATGCATAGTATTTTTACCGTGAACGACCGATATGAACGAGGCAAACTACTGCTTTCGTGTTTTGTTTTTTGGGAGAGTGGGCATGAGAATAATATAATTATAAATAAATAAATATAGACAAGCAAAGGGGAAACGTCATTCAACCAGATGAACTTAAAGACCTTACTAAAATAACTTTAGACAAATATTATCTTTCTACATCTATCTATCCATCTATCTACATGTGTGTAAGAAAAGAAAAAGAGCTTCAGACCTAATATATATATATATATGTCTTCCGGAAGTCGTATTTGTTGACCGCATACGCCATTCAGTTAAAAACATAAGACATGCAATCGTAGTTTCATTTTTACCTTAAAATGTAACTGTTGCTTTTCTGTAATAATAATAATAATCCTCTATAGCGTATACTGTCGACAAATATGACTTCCGGAAGACGCACCTGAAATCCTGGCCAGGACGCGTCCGGGAAGAATGGCACGTATGGTCACCCAAATATATATATTAGGTCTGAAGCTCTTTTTCTTTTCTTGGAATCTTCCTTCAAGGGTTTTCGCTGCTTCTTCCCCGGCTCTGCCATTTGCAACAATCGCTAGCCGTGTTTCGTTCGCCTGCCTCTGTGTTGAGTCATTTATATCGACTTACGAAGGTGATTTATTAACATAAAAATGCTGCCTTGTGTCCCTTTAATAAAGTAACTTCAAATCATTTTTGGAAAACCAAATCCGAGTCCTTCAGGTAAACTGGAAAGTACTGGGGAATCAATAAAAGGGCAAATAATAAAATGAAGGCAAAATCTAAGATGGATAACAAGGTGTTCATTGTGTTCATTATTCCATATAAAATTAACTCTTGGTTGGAGACCATAATCATGCTGATGTTATAAAGAACAGTATGTTAAAGGTCACGTTCTTCCTGATCCCATTTTTCAAACTTTAGTTGGTGTGTAATATTGGTGTTAGAGCATAAAAAATACCTGTAAAATGATAAAGCACAAAGTTCAGTGCCAGACAATATATTTGTCTTTAACAGAATTCCCCTTTCAAAGCCTACAGCGAACGGCCGGTTTGGACTACAGTCCTCTACTTCCTGCTTTAATGACGTCACTTACAGTTTTTGACTAAACTCCGCCCACAGGAATACATCAGTCACCAGCTAAGCTAATGGCAAGCTAAGCTGCTATCGAATCAAAACACACTAAACAAGCTACACAATCAGAACTTGACACGTATTTCTGAAGGAGGGAAAGACTTCATAGGACAAGAAAGACATCAGCACGTTTTTAGGACAGTGAAAACAGTGCTATAAAGATAAGTAAATAGTGTGAAAAATACAGTGTTTTTTTTACACGTGAAACATGAACACATGTATCTACTTGTTTTAAATAATTTTAGCTTGAATTAGAGATAGTTGTCCAGTCAGATGTGAATTATTTTCATCTGTTTGTTTTAAATATGGTTTCATTCATCTGGCTGGCATTTACAAATTGTAGGATTTATTCTTTGTCCCCTTTTGTTTAGATTAAATGTGATCCCAGTTTTGTTGAGAAACACTAGCTACGTTTACATGGACACATTTTGCCTTCATCGGATTAAAATCCATCCGATTAATAAATCCTATCATACCGTTTACATGAACACTTAATGTGATCGGATTGATGTGCGTGTTTATATGACACAAGATTTACATCAGATTTGATCATTTGACATGCCCACATTGCACAAATATAGTTTCACGCTGTTTCAAGATTTACTTTGTGCCTCACTGATTATAAAGCAGCAGCAAAAACACCCACTCACGTGTGCCCAAAAAGCGTATTTTACTTCACGCGGTGCTGCAGGGACCGTTCGCGAGAGCGAGTCCAAACACACGCGTTTGTGGATCAGAGAATAAATCATGGACTGACCGGACAACGCTGTCTTGTATCACTTTATGGGGAATTGGACGGATAATAGGAACAAGATTAACAAGACAATCACTTCTTGTGACTTCCTTCAGCAAAACAAACTCGAGTTATTTGCGTCACATGTCATTACAGCAATTCTACGTCATTGCACGTGTGAATATGCTCCACACTCCCGTCCTGTAGGTGGCGGAAATGCACCTTTCAGTGCGTTTGCCAACCGCCATTAAAAAAAGAAAAGATGGCACATGCGCAGAGCCTCTCAGTTTCAGTTATCCATCCGATCAAGTGTATACATGTCATTTTGAGCGGATTACAAACGGTATAAACCACCCCTAACAAGCGGATTAGATTTTTAATCAGATTGGCACTTTTTAGTCCGATTGAGGTGTTTACATGGAGCATTTTTATTCAGATTGATCATTTAAATGGATTACAAATGTCCATGTAAACGCAGCTAATGTTTCATGTTATCTAGTTATAACACAGGCATAACATTTGACTACTGTGACTGTGAAGTGTCATGTGACAAGCTTGATGCATTATGAAATAATATTTGCAATAGAAAAACTCATAATGAGGAATAATTTTAAATGATTTTAAGTTGTTCAAATATAATTCCTTTTCAATTCCACCATTTCGAAAATTTTAACCCGTTTGAGGTGGAACTCCGTTCCCCCTCGGAATTCACTCCAAAGCCTGCGTCACCCTGCGTTCCCCCCATTTGAGGTACCAGTATACCTTTGGTATTAATATGCACTCTTTAAAATTTGTACTTTAGTAAAAGATACCGCCCTAGTGACAGCTTTTGTCCCTTTTTTGTACTGAACAACAGGAGCCACTATGTTCTTGTTGTTTACTATTTTTGAGTTTATGCTATGATCATAAAACACTTGTCTAACCCAACGTTCAATAGCCCTGTGCATGCTGAATAAGTAGATACATTCTCTTTGAATACTACGCTCCTTGCTTATTTGACCGTATTCATTTTTTATGAAGTTGATATATTATGTGCAGCATCCAGTTACACTTTTGTCCTTTATCTCTATACTGCAATTCACCTGTTTTTCAAAATAGCAAACTGCGTAAATAAGAAAGGCAGTCTTTTTCCTCTTTTATAATTTTCTACAAAAGAGATAAAGTTAGATTCAGTGCATCAAAAAGAACGTAAGGGTGGTGTAAAATTTCACTTGTGACACTTTAGATAAATGCAAAATGGTGGTTGGGTAAAATTACAGTACAACA